>NW_027513625.1:27237-64038 GCF_048772815.1 Callospermophilus lateralis
ATAGGAGAGAACAGAGGAAAACATAAATATAAAAACTGCTACTGTAAACGAAGGCTTCAACGTAGAAGAACAAAATTTGGTGAGCCAAGTGGGAAATGTGTACCGATCATTACCACCACGTATCATCAAGTTTGGGTGAAAAAATATTTGCTGGTATTTCAGAAAATCGTAATTTCTTGGAAGCTTGGCAACCGCTTTCAATGAAAGTGCTTTTCCACAGTCTCTGCTTAGGGCTACTTGAAGAGGAAACAAATCAAAGAGACAAAACTGAGAACTACTTTTCTTTGTCAAGTTTCGGAGAGTTACTACAAACCATGTTGCA
The DNA here is from genome assembly GCF_048772815.1 of Callospermophilus lateralis. Classification (NCBI taxonomy): domain Eukaryota; kingdom Metazoa; phylum Chordata; class Mammalia; order Rodentia; family Sciuridae; genus Callospermophilus; species Callospermophilus lateralis. Next base: position 27,560 of record NW_027513625.1, read on the forward strand.
TTTAGTGATCCAAATTCATCTATCTATATAGGAGAGAACAGAGGGAAACCTAAAAATATAAACTGCTCCTGTAAACGATCCCTTCAAACTAGAAGAACAAAATTGGGTGAGCCAAGTGGGATTTGTGTACTTGTCATTACCACCACGTATCGAGATTGGGTGAAATAATATTTGCTGGTATTTCGGGAACTCGTAGTTTCTTGGAAGCTTGGCAACCCCTTTCAAAGAAATTGCTTTTCCACAGTCTCAGCTTAGGGCTACTTGATGAGAAAACAAACCATAGAGACAAAACTGAGAACTCCTTTATTTTGTCAAGTTTCAAAGGCTACTACAAACCATGTTGGATTTAGAGTTCCAAATTCATCTATCTATGTAGGAGAGAACAGAGGGAAACCAAAATATAAAAACTGCTACTGTAGACGAAAGCTTCAACCTAGAAAAACAAAATTTGATGAGCCAAGTGGGATTTGTGTACTGATCATTACCACCAAGTATCATCAAGATTGGGTGAAAAAATATTAGCGGGTATTTCGCAAACTAGTTATTTATTAGAATCTTGGCAACCCCTCTCAATGAAAATGCTTTTCCAAACTCTGTGCCTAAAACTACTTGAAGAGGAAACAAACCAAGGAGACAAAACTGAGAACTCCTTTATTCTGTCAAATTTCAAAGAGCTACTACAAACCATGTTGAATTTAGGGTTCCAAATTCATCTATTTATATAGGAGAGACGAGAGTGAAACCTAAAAATAAAAACTGCTACTGTAAGCGAACGCTTCAACCTAGAAGAACAAAATTTGGTGATTTAAGTGGGCTTTGTGTACTGATCAAAACCAGCAAGTATAATCAAGATTGGGTGAAAAAATATTTGCTGGTATTTCGGAAACTCGTTATTTCTTGGAGCTTGGCAACCCCTTTCAATGAAAATGCTTTTCCACAGTCTGTGCCTAGGGCTTCTTGAAGAGGAAACAAAGAATAGAGACAAAACTGAGAACTACTTTCTTTTGTCAAGTTTCAAGGAGCTACTACAAACCATGTAGGATTTAGAGTTCCAAATTCATCTAACTATATAGGAGAGAACAGAGTGAAACCTAAATATAAAAACTGCTACTGTAGACGAACGTTTCAACCTAGAAGAACAAAATTTGGTGAGCCAAGTGGGATTTGTATATTGATCATTACCACCAAGTATCATCAAGAATTGGTGAAAAAATATTTGCTGGTATTTCCGAAACTCGTTATTTCTTAGAATCTTGGCAACACCTCTCAATGAAAGTGCTTTTCCACAGCCTGTGCCTTGGGCTACTTGAAGTGGAAACAAACCATAGATACAAAACTGAGAACTCCTTTATTTTGTCAAGTTTAAAAGAGCTACTACAAACCATATTGGATTTGGAGTTCCAAATTCATCTATGTATATAGGAGAGAACAGAGGGAAATCTAAAAATATAAAGTGCTACTGTAAACGAACGCTTCAAACTAGAAGAACAAAATTTGGTGAGTCAAGTGGGATTTCTGTACCGATCATAACAACCAAGTATCATCAACATTGGGTGAAAAAATATTTGCTGGTATTTCGGAAACTCGTTATTTCTTGGAAGCTTGGCAAAGCTTTTCAATGAAAGTGCTTTTCCACAGTATCTGCTTAGGGCTACTTGAAGAGGAAAGAAATCATAGAGACAAAACTGAGAACTCCTTTATTTTGTCACGATTCAAAAAGCTACTACAAACCATGTTGGATTTAGAGTTCCAAAATCATCTATCTATGTAGGAGAGAACAGAGGGAAACCTAAAAACATAAACTGCTACTGTAAACGAACACTTCAACCTAGAAAAACAAAATTTGGTGAGTCAAGTGGGATTTCTGTACCGATAATTACCACCAAGTATCATCAAGATCCGGTGAAAAAATATTTGCTGGTATTTCGTAAACTCGTTATTTTTTGGAATCTTGGCAACCCCTTTCAATGAAAGTGCTTTTCCACAGTCTGTGCCTAGGGCTACTTGAAGAGGAAACAAACCACAGAGACAAAACTTAGAACTACTTTATTTTGTCAAGTTTCAAAGAGCTACTACAAACCGTGTTGGATTTAGAGTTCCAAATTCATTTATCTATATAGAAGAGAACAAAGGAAAACCTAAAAACATAAACTGCTACTGTAAACAAACACTTCAAACTAGAAAAACAAAATTTGGTGAGTCAAGTGTGATTTCTGTACCGATCGTTACCACCAAGTATCATCAAGATTGGGTGAAAAAATATTTGCTGGTTATGGGAACCTCGTTATTTCTTGGAAGCTTGGCAACCCCTTTCAACGAAAGTGTTTTCCACAGTCTGTGCCTAGGGCTACTTGAAGAGGAAACAAACCATAGAGACAAAACTGAGAACTGCTTTTTTTTGTCAAGTTTCAAAGAGCTACTACAAACCATGTTGGATTTAGAGTTCCAAATTCATCTATCTATATAGGAGAGAACAGAGGGATACCTAAATATAAAAACTGCTACTGTAGACGAACGCTTCAACCTAGAAGAACAAAATTCGGTGAGCCAAGTGGGATTTGTGTCCTGATCATTACCACCAAGTATCATCAAGATTGGGTAAAAAAATATTTCCTGGTCTTTCGGAAACTCGTTATTTCTTAGAAGCCTGGCAACCCCTCTAAATGAAAGTTCTTTTCCACAGTCTGTGCCTAGAGCTACTTGAAGAGGAAACAATCCATAGAGGCAAAACTGAGAACTCCTTTATTTTGTCAAGTTTCAAAGAGCTACTACAAACCATGTTGGATTTAGAGTTCCAAATTCATGTATCTATATAGGAGAGAACAGAGGCAAACCTAAAAATATAAACTGCTACTGTAAACGAACGCTTCAACCAAGAAGAGCAAAATTTGGTAAGCCAAGTGGGATTTGTGTACCGATCATTACCACCACATCATCAAGATTGGGTGAAAAAATATTTGCTGGTATTTCGGAAACTCGTTATTTCTTAGAAGCTTGACAACCCCTCTCATTGAAAGTGCTTTTCCACAGTCTGTGCCTAGGGCTACTTGAAGAGGAAACAAACCATAGAGACAAAAATGAGAGCTTCTTTATTTTATCAAGTTTCCAAGAGCTAATAAAAACCATGTTGGATTTAGAATTCCAAATTTATCTATCTATATAGGAGAGAACAGAGGGAAACCGAAATCTAAAAACTGCTACTGTAGACGAACGCTTTAACCTAGAAGAACAAAATTTACTGAGCCAAGTGGGATTTGTGTACTGATCATTACCACCACGTGTCATCAAGATTGGGTGAAAATATATTTGCTGGTATTTCAGAAACTCGTTATTTCTTAGAAGCTTGGCAACCCCTCTCAATGAAAGTACTTTTCTACAGTCTGTGCCTAGGGCTACTTGAAGAGGAAACAGACCATAGATACAAAACTGAGAACTCCTTTATTTTGTCAAGTTTCAAAGAGTTACTACAAACCATGTTGGATTTAGAGTTCCAAATTCATCTATCTATATAGGAGAGAACAGAGGGAAACCTAAATATAAAAACTGCCACTGTAGACGAATGTTTCAATCTAGAAGAACAAAATTCGGTGAGCCAAGTGGGATTTGTGTACTGATCATTACCACCAAGTATCATCAAGATTGGGTGAAAAAATATTTGCTGGTATTTCGGAAACTCATTAATTCTTAGAAGCTTGGCAACCCATCTCAATGAAAGTGCTTTTCCACAGTCTGTGCCTAGGGCTAATTGAAGAGGAAACAAACCGTAGAGACAAAATTGAGAACTACTTTATTTTTTCAAGTTTCAAAGAGCTCCTACAAACCATGTTGGATTTAGAGTTCCAAATTCATCTATCTATATGGGAGAGAACAGAGTGAAACCTAAAAATAAAAACTGCTACTGTAAACGAAGGCTTCAACCTAGAAGAACAAAAATTGGTGAGCAAAGTGGGATTTGTGTACTTGTCATTACCACCACGTATCATCAAGATTGGTTAAAAAAATATTTGCTGGTATTTCCTAAACTCGTAACTTCTTGGAAGCTTGGGAAACCCTTTCAATGAAAGTGCTTTTCCACAGTCTTTGCTTAGGGCTACTTGAAGAGGAAACAAACCATAGAGACAAAACTGAGAACTACTTTTTTTTGTCAAGTTTCAAAGAGCTACTCAAACCATGTTGGATTCAGCGTTCCAAATTCATCTATCTATATAGGAGAGAACAGAGGAAAACCTAAATATAAAAACTTCTACTGTAGACAAACGCATAACTTAGAAGAACAAAATTCGGTGAGCCAAGTTGGATTTGTGTCCTGATCATTACCACCAAGTATCATCAAGATTGGGTGAAAAAGTATTTCCTGGTCTTTCGGAAACTCTTTATTTCTTAGAAGCTTGGCAACCCCTCTCAATCAAAGTGCTTTTCCACAGTCTGTGCCTAGAGCTACTTGAAGAGGAAACAAACCATAGAGACAAAACTGAGAACTCCTTTATTTTGTCAAGTTTCAAAGAGCTACTACAAACCATGTTGGATTTAGAGTTCCAAATTCATCTATCTATATAGGAGAGAACAGAGTGAAACCTAATACTAAGAACTGCTGCTGTAAACGAACGCTTCAAACTAGAATAACAAAAATTGGTGAGCCAAGTGGGATTTGTGTACTTGTCATTACCACCACGTATCATCAAGTTTGGTTGGAAAAATATTTGCTGGTATTTCGGAAACTCGTATTTTCTTGGAATCTTGGCAAGCCCTTTCAATGAAAGTGCTTTTCCACAGTCTCTGCTTAGGGCTACTTGAAGAGGAAACAAACCATAGAGACAAAATGAGAACTACTTTTTTTTTGTCAAGATTCAAAGAGCTACTACAATCCATCTTGGATTTAGAGTTCCAAATTCATCTATCTATATAGGAGAGAACAGAGGGAAACCTAAATATAAAAACTGATACTGTGACGAATGCTTCAACCTAGAAGAACAAAATTCGGTGAGCCAAGTGGGATTTGTGTCCTGATCATTACCACCAAGTATCATCAAGATTGGGTGAAAAAATATTTCCTGGTCTTTCGGAAACTCGTTATTTCTTAGAAGCTTGGCAACCCTCTCAATTCAAGTGCTTTTCCACAGTCTGTGCCTAGAGCTACTTGAAGAGGAAACAACCCATAGAGACAAAACTGAGAACTCCTTTATTTTGTCAAGTTTCAAAGAGCTACTACAAACCATGTTGGATTTAGAGTTCCAAATTCATCTATCTATATAGGAGAGAACAGAGGGAAACCTAAATATAAAAACTGCTACTGTAGACGAACGCTTCAACCTAGAAGAACAAAATTCGGTGAGCCTAGTGGGATTTGTGTCCTGATCATTACCACCAAGAATCATCAAGATTGGGTGAAAAAATATTTGCTGGTATTTCGGAAACTCGTTATTTCTTAGAAGCTTGGCAACCCCTCTCAATGAAAGTGCTTGTCCACAGTCTGTGCCTAGAGCTACTTGAAGAGGAAACAAACCATAGAGACAAAACGGAGAACTCCTTTATTTTGTCAAGTTTCAAAGATCTACTACAAACCATGTTGGATTTAGAGTTCCAAATTCATCTATCTATATAGGAGAGAACAGAGGGAAACCTAAAAATAAAAACTGCTAGTGTAAACGAAGGCTTCAACCTAGAAGAACAAAATTTGGTGAGCCAAGTGGGATTTGTGTACATTTCAATACCACCACGTATCATCCAGATCGGGTGAAAAAATATTTCCTGGTATTTCGGAAACTCGTTATTTCTTAGAAGCTTGGCAACCATCTCAATGAAAGTGCTTTTCCACAGTCTGTGCCTTCGGCTACCTGAAGAGGAAACAAACCATAGAGACAAACTGAGAACTCCTTTATTTTGTCAAGTTTCAAAGAACTACTACAAACCATGTTGGATTTAGAGTTCCAAATTCATCTATCTATATTTGAGAGAACAGAGGGAAACCTAAATATAAAAACTGCTACTGTAGACGAACGCTTCAACATAGAAGAACAAAATATGTTGAGCCTAGTGAGATTTGTGTACCGATCATTACCACCACATATCATCAAGATTGGGTGAAAAAATATTTGCTGGTATTTTGGTAACTCGTTATTTCTTAGAAGCTTGGCAACTTCTCTCAATGAAAGTGATTTTCCACAGTCTGTGCCTAGAACTTCTTTAAGAGGAAACAAACCATAGAGACAAAAATGAGAGCTTCTTTATTTTATCAAGTTTCCAAGAGCTAATAAAAACCATGTTGGATTTAGAATTCCAAATTCATCTATCTATATTGGAGAGAACAGAGGGAAACCTAAATATAAAAACTGCTACTGTAGACGAACGCTTTAACCTAGAAGAACAAAATTTACTGAGCCAAGTGGGATTTGTGTACTGATCATTACCACCACGTGTCATCAAGATTGGGTGAAAATATATTTGCTGGTATTTCAGAAACTCGTTATTTCTTAGAAGCTTTGCAACCCCTCTCAATGAAAGTACTTTTCCACAGTCTTTGCCTAGGGCTACTTACAGACTCCAGAATGGCAATATGTAAATCTATGTGCAACTGATGTGATTCTGCAATCTGTATATGGGGTAAAAATGGGAGTTCATATCCCACTTGAATCAAAGTGTGAATTATGATATATCAAGAACTATGTAATGTTTTGAACAACCTACAATAAAAATAAAAAAAATAAAAAAAAAGAAGAGGAAACAGACCATAGAGACAAAACTGAGAACTCCTTTATTTTGTCAAGTTTCAAAGAGCTACTACAAACCATGTTGGATTTAGAGTTCCAAATTCATCTATCTATATAGGAGAGAACAGAGGGAAACCTAAATATAAAAACTGCCACTGTAGACGAATGTTTCAATATAGAAGAACAAAATTCGGTGAGCCAAGTGGGATTTGTGTACTGATCATTACCACCAAGTATCATCAAGATTGGGTGAAAAAATATTTGCTGGTATTTCGGAAACTCGTTAATTCTTAGAAGCTTGGCAACCCATCTCAATGAAAGTGCTTTTCCACAGTCTGTGCCTAGGGCTAATTGAAGAGGGAACAAACCATAGAGACAAAATTGAGAACTGCTTTATTTTTTCAAGTTTCAAAGAGCTCCTACAAACCATGTTGGATTTAGAGTTCCAAATTCATCTATCTATATGGGAGAGAACAGAGTGAAACCTAAAAATAAAAACTGCTACTGTAAACGAAGGCTTCAACCTAGAAGAACAAAAATTGGTGAGGAAAGTGGGATTTGTGTACTTGTCATTACCACCACGTATCATCAAGATTGGTTGAAAAAATATTTGCTGGTATTTCCTAAACTCGTAATTTCTTGGAAGCTTGGCAAACCGTTTCAATGAAAGTGCTTTTCCACAGTCTTTGCTTAGGGCTACTTGAAGAGGAAACAAACCATAGAGACAAAACTGAGAACTACTTTTTTTTGTCAAGTTTCAAAGAGCTATCAAACCATGTTGGATTTAGAGTTCCAAATTCATCTATCTATATACGAGAGAACAGAGTGAAACCTAAAAATAAAAACTGCTGCTGTAAACGAACGCTTCAAACTAGAACAACAAAAATTGGTGAGCCAAGTGGGATTTGTGCACTTGTCATTACCACCACGTATCATCAAGTTTGGTTGAAAAAATATTTCCTGGTATTTCGGAAACTCGTTATTTCTTAGAAGCTGGGAAACCCCTCTCAATGAAAGTGCTTTTCCACAGTCTGTGCCTAGAGCTATTGAAGAGGAAACAAACCATAGAGACAAAACTGAGAACTCCTTTATTTTGTCAAGTTTCAAAGAGCTACAGGAAACCATGTTGGATTTAGAGTTCCAAATTCATCTATCTATATAGGAGAGAACAGAGGGAAATCTAAATATATTAACTGCTACTGTAGACGAAAGCATCAACCTAGAAGAAGAAAATTTGGTGAGCCAGGAGTTATTTGTGTAGTTGTCATTACCACCATGTAACATCAAGTTTGGGTGAAAAAATATTTGCTGGTGTTTCGGAAACTCGTTATTTCTTAGAAGCTTGGCAACCGCTCTCATTGAAAGTGCTTTTCTACAGTCTGTGCCTACTTCTACTTGAAGAGGAAACAAACCATAGAGACAAAACTGAGAATTACTTTTTTTTTGTCAAGTTTCAAAGAGCTACTACAAACCATGTTGGATTTAGAGTTCCAAACTCATCTATTGTTATAGGAGAGATGTGAGGGTAACCTAAATATAAAAACGGCTACTGTACATGAACGCTTCAACATAGAAGAAGAAAATTTGGTGAGCCAGGAGGGATTTGTGTGCTTGTCATTACCACCACGTGTCATCAAGATTGGGTGAAAAAATATTTGCTGGTATTTCGGAAACTCGTTAATTCTTAGAAGCTTGGCAAACCATCTCAATGAAAGTGCTTTTCCACAGTCTGCGCCTAGGGCTAATTGAAGAGGAAACAAACCATAGAGACAAAACTGAGAATTACTTTTTTTTTGTCAAGTTTCGAAGAGCTACTACAAACCATGTTGGATTTAGAGTTCCAAATTCATCTATCTATATGGGAGAGAACAGAGTGAAACCTAAAAATTAAAACTGCTACTGTAAACGAAGGCTTCAACCTAGAAGAACAAAAATTGGTAAGCAAAGTGGGATTTGTGTACTTGTCATTACCACCACGTATCATCAAGATTGGTTGAAAAAATATTTGCTGGTATTTCCTAAACTCGTAATTTCTTGGAAGCTTGGCAAACCCTTTCAATGAAAGTGCTTTTCCACAGTCTTTGCTTAGGGCTACTTGAAGAGGAAACAAACCATAGAGACAAAACTGAGAACTACTTTTTTTTGTCAAGTTTCAAAGAGCTACTCAAACCATGTTGGATTTAGACTTCCAAATTCATCTATCTATATTAGATAGAACAGAGGAAAACCTAAATATAAAAACTGCTACTGTAGACAAACGCTTAACTTAGAAGAACAAAATTCGGTGAGCCAAGTTGGATTTGTGTCCTGATCATTACCACCAAGTATCATCAAGATTGGGTGAAAAAGTATTTCCTGGTATTTCGGAAACTCGTTATTACTTAGAAGCTTGGCAACCCCTCTCAATCAAAGTGCTTTTCCACAGTCTGTGCCTAGAGCTACTTGAAGAGGAAACAAACCATAGAGACAAAACTGAGAACTCCTTTATTTTGTCAAGTTTCAAAGAGCTACTACAAACCATGTTGGATTTAGAGTTGCAAATTCATCTATCTATATAGGAGAGAACAGAGGGAAACCTAAATATAAAAACTGCTACTGTAGATGAACGCTTCAACCTAGAAGAACTAAATTCGGTGAGCCAAGTGGGATTTGAGTCCTGATCATTACCACCAAGAATCATCAAGATTGGGTTAAAAAATATTTGCTGGTATTTCGGAAACTCGTTATTTCTTAGAAGCTTGGCAACCCCTCTCAATGAAAGTGCTTTTCCACAGTCTGTGCCTAGAGCTACTTGAAGAGGAAACAAACCATAGAGACAAAACTGAGAACTCCTTTATTTTGTCAAGTTTCAAAGAGTTTCAAACCATGTTGGATTTAGAGTTCCAAATTCCTCTATCTATATAGGAGAGAACAGAGGGAAATCTAAATATATTAACTGCTACTGTAGACGAACACATCAACCTAGAAGAAGAAAATTTGGTGAGCCAGGAGGGATTTGTGTACTTGTCATTACCACCATGTAACATCAAGATTTTGTGAAAAAATATTTGCTGGTGTTTCGGAAACTCGTTATTTCTTAGAAGCTTCGCAACCGCTCTCATTGAAAGTGCTTTTCGACAGTCTGTGCCTACTTCTACTTGAAGAGGATACAAACCATAGAGACAAAACTGAGAATTACTTTTTTTTGGTCAAGTTTCAAAAAGCTACTGCAAACCATGATGGATTTAGAGTTCCAAACTCATCTATCTATATAGGAGAGAACAGAGGGAAACCTAAATATAAAAACGGCTACTGTAGATGAACGCTTCAACATAGAAGAAGAAAATTTGGTGAGCCAGGAGGGATTTGTGTGCTTCTCATTACCACCACGTGTCATCAAGATTGGGTGAAAAAATATTTGCTGGTATCAGAAACTCGTTATTTCTTAGAAGCTTGGCAACCCCTCCCAATTCAAGTGCTTTTCCACAGTCTGTGCCTATGGCTACTTGAAGAGGAAACAGACCATAGAGACAAAACTGAGAACTCCTTTATTTTGTCAAGTTTCAAAGAGCTACTAAAAACCATGTTGGATTTAGAGTTAAAAATTCATCTATCTATATAGGAGAGAACAGAGGGAAACCTACATATAAAAACTGCTACTGTAGACGAACGCTTCAACCTAGAAGAACAAAATTTGGTGAGCCAAGTTGGATTTGTGTACCTGTCATTACCACCACGTATCATCAAGATTGGGTGAAAAAATATTTGCTGTGATTTCGCAAACTCGTAATTTCTTGGAAGCTTGGAAACCCCATTCAATGAAAGTGCTTTTCCACAGTCTCTGCTTATGGGTACTTGAAGAGAAAACAAATCATAGAGACAAAACTGAGAACTCCTTTATTTTTTCAAATTTCATAAGCTACTACAAACCATGTTGGATTTAGAGTTCCAAATTCATCTATCTATATAGGAGTGAACAGAGTGAAACCTAAAATAAAATCTGCTGCTGTAGACGAACGCTTCAACCTAGAAGAACAAAGTTTGGTGAGCCAAGTGGGATTTGTGTACCTGTCATTACCACCACGTATCATCAAGATTGGGTGAAAAAATATTTGCTGTTATTTCGGAAACTCGTAATTTCTTGGAAGCTTTGAAACCCCATTCAATGAAAGTGCTTTTCCACAGTCTCTGCTTATGGGTACTTGAAGAGAAAACAAATCCTAGAGACAAAACTGAGAACTCCTTTATTTTTTCAAGTTTCAAAGAGCTACTACAAACCATGTTGCATTTAGAGTTCCAAATTCATCTATCTATATAGGAGTGAACAGTGTGAAACCTAAAATAAAAACTGCTGCTGTAAACGAACGCTTAAACGTAGAAGAACAAAATTTGGTGAGCCAAGTGGGATTTGTGTACTTGCCATTACCACCAAGTATCATCAAGATTTTGCGAAAAAATATTTGCTGGTATTTTGGAAAGTAGTTATTTTTTAGAAGCTTGGCAACCCCTATCAATGAAATCGCTTTTCCACCGTCTGTGCTTAGGGCTACTTGAAGAGGAAACAAACCATAGAGACAAAACTGAGAACTCCTTTATTTTGTCAAGTTTCAAAGAGCTAATACAAACCATGTTGAACTTAGAGTTCCAAATTCATCTATCTATATAGGAAAGAACAGAGAAAAACATAAATATAAAAACTGCTACTGTAAACGAAGGCTTCAACCTAGAAGAACAAAATTTAGTGAGCCAAGTGGGATTTTTGTATCGATCATTACCACCATGTATCATCTAGATTGGGTGAAAAAATATTTGCTGGTATTTCAGAAAATCGTAATTTCTTGGTAGCTTGGCAACCGCTTTCAATGAAAGTGCTTTTCCACAGTCTCTGCTTAGGGCTACTTGAAGAGGAAAGAAATCAAGGGACAAAACTGAGAACTACTTTTTTATGTCAAGTTTCAAAGAGTTACTACAAACCAAGTAGGATTTAGGGTTCCAAATTCATCTATCTACATAGGAGAGAACAGAGGGAAACCTAAATATACAAACTGCTACTATAAACGAACGCTTCAACCTAGAAGAAAAAAATTTGGTGAGTCAAGTGGGATTTGTGTTCCGATCATTACCACCAAGTATCTTCAAGATTGGGTGAAAAAATATTTCCTGGTATTTCGGAAACTCGTTATTTCTTATAAGCTTGGCAACACTCTCAATGAAAGTGCTTTTCCACAGTCTGTGCCTTCGGCTACCTGAAGAGGAAACAAACCATAGAGACAAACTGAGAACTCCTTTATTTTGTCAAGTTTCAAAGAACTACTACAAACCATGTTGGATTTAGAGTTCCAAATTCATCTATCTATATTTGAGAGAACAGAGGGAAACCTAAATATAAAAACTGCTACTGTAGACGAACGCTTTAACCTAGAAGAACAAAATTTACTGAGCCAAGTGGGATTTGTGTACTGATCATTAACACCACATATCATCAAGATTGGGTGAAAAAATATTTGCTGGTATTTCGGAAACTCGTTATTTCTTAGAAGCTTGGCAACCATCTCATTGAAAGTGCTTTTCCACAGTCTGTGCCTTCGGCTATCTGAAGAGGAAACAAACCATAGAGACAAACTGAGAACTCCTTTATTTTGTCAAGTTTCAAAGAACTACTACAAACCATGTTGGATTTAGAGTTCCAAATTCATCTATCTATATTTGAGAGAACAGAGGGAAACCTAAATATAAAAACTGCTACTGTAGACGAACGCTTCAACATAGAAGAACAAAATATGGAGAGCCTAGTGGGAATTGTGTACCGATCATTACCACCACATATCATCAAGATTGGGTGAAAAAATATTTGCTGGTATTTTGGTAACTCGTTATTTCTTAGAAGCTTGGCAACTTCTCTCAATGAAAGTGATTTTCCACAGTCTGTGCCTAGAACTTCTTTAAGAGGAAACAAACCATAGAGACAAAAATGAGAGCTTCTTTATTTTATCAAGTTTCCAAGAGCTAATAAAAACCATGTTGGATTTAGAATTCCAAATTCATCTATCTATATTGGAGAGAACAGAGGGAAACCTAAATATAAAAACTGCTACTGTAGACGAACGCTTTAACCTAGAAGAACAAAATTTACTGAGCCAAGTGGGATTTGTGTACTGATCATTACCACCACGTGTCATCAAGATTGGGTGAAAATATATTTGCTGGTATTTCAGAAACTCGTTATTTCTTAGAAGCTTGGCAACCCCTCTCAATGAAAGTACTTTTCCACAGTCTGTGCCTAGGGCTACTTACAGACTCCAGAATGGCAATATGTAAATCAATGTGCAACTGATGTGATTCTGCAATCTGTATATGGGGTAAAAATGGGAGTTCATATCCCACTTGAATCAAAGTGTGAATTATGATATATCAAGAACTATGTAATGTTTTGAACAACCTACAATAAAAATAAAAAAAAAAATAAAAAAAAGAAGATTAAACAGACCATAGAGACAAAACTGAGAACTCCTTTATTTTGTCAAGTTTCAAAGAGTTACTACAAACCATGTTGGAATTAGAGTTCCAAATTCATCTATCTATATAGGAGAGAACAGAGGGAAACCTAAATATAAAAACTGCCACTGTAGACGAATGTTTCAATCTAGAAGAACAAAATTCGGTGAGCCAAGTGGGGTTTGTGTACTGATCATTACCACCAAGTATCATCAAGATTGGGTGAAAAAATATTTGCTGGTATTTCGGAAACTCGTTAATTCTTAGAAGCTTGGCAAGCCATCTCAATGAAAGTGCTTTTCCACAGTCTGTGCCTAGGGCTAATTGAAGAGGAAACAAACCATAGAGACAAAATTGAGAACTACTTTATTTTTTCAAGTTTCAAAGAGCTCCTACAAACCATGTTGGATTTAGAGTTCCAAATTCATCTATCTATATGGGAGAGAACAGAGTGAAACCTAAAAATAAAAACTGCTACTGTAAACGAAGGCTTCAACCTAGAAGAACAAAAATTGGTGAGGAAAGTGGGATTTGTGTACTTGTCATTACCACCACGTATCATCAAGATTGGTTGAAAAAATATTTGCTGGTATTTCCTAAACTCGTAATTTCTTGGAAGCTTGGCAAACCGTTTCAATGAAAGTGCTTTTCCACAGTCTTTGCTTAGGGCTACTTGAAGAGGAAACAAACCATAGAGACAAAACTGAGAACTACTTTTTTTGTCACGTTTCAAAGAGCTACTCAAACCATGTTGGATTTAGAGTTCCAAATTCATCTATCTATATACGAGAGAACAGAGTGAAACCTAAAAATAAAAACTGCTGCTGTAAACGAACGCTTCAAACTAGAACAACAAAAATTGGTGAGCCAAGTGGGATTTGTGCACTTGTCATTACCACCACGTATCATCAAGTTTGGTTGAAAAAATATTTCCTGGTATTTCGGAAACTCGTTATTTCTTAGAAGCTTGGCAACCCCTCTCAATGAAAGTGCTTTTCCACAGTCTGTGCCTAGAGCTACTTGAAGAGGAAACAAACCATAGAGACAAAACTGAGAACTCCTTTATTTTGTCAAGTTTCAAAGAGCTACAGGAAACCATGTTGGATTTAGAGTTCCAAATTCATCTATCTATATAGGAGAGAACAGAGGGAAATCTAAATATATTAACTGCTACTGTAGACGAACGCATCAACCTAGAAGAAGAAAATTTGGTGAGCCAGGAGTTATTTGTGTACTTGTCATTACCACCATGTAACATCAAGTTTGGGTGAAAAAATATTTGCTGGTGTTTCGGAAACTCGTTATTTCTTAGAAGCTTGGCAACCGCTCTCATTGAAAGTGCTTTTCTACAGTCTGTGCCTACTTCTACTTGAAGAGGAAACAAACCATAGACACAAAACTGAGAAATACTTTTTTTTTGTCAAGTTTCAAAGAGCTACTACAAACCATGTTGGATTTAGAGTTCCAAACTCATCTATCTATATAGGAGAGAACAGAGGGTAACCTAAATATAAAAACGGCTACTGTACATGAACGCTTCAACATAGAAGAAGAAAATTTGGTGAGCCAGGAGGGATTTGTGTGCTTGTCATTAATACCACGTGTCATCAAGATTGGGTGAAAAAATATTTGCTGGTATTTCGGAAACTCGTTAATTCTTAGAAGCTTGGCAAACCATCTCAATGAAAGTGCTTTTCCACAGTCTGTGCCTAGGGCTAATTGAAGACGAAACAAACCATAGAGACAAAATTGAGAACTACTTGATTTTTTTAAGTTTCAAAGAGCTACTACAAACCATGTTGGATTTAGAGTTCCACATTCATCTATCTATATGGGAGAGAACAGAGTGAAACCTAAAAATTAAAACTGCTACTGTAAACGAAGGCTTCAACCTAGAAGAACAAAAATTGGTAAGCAAAGTGGGATTTGTGTACTTGTCATTACCACCACGTATCATCAAGATTGGTTGAAAAAATATTTGCTGGTATTTCCTAAACTCGTAATTTCTTGGAAGCTTGGCAAACACTTTCAATGAAAGTGCTTTTCCACAGTCTTTGCTTAGGGCTACTTGAAGAGGAAACAAACCATAGAGACAAAACTGAGAACTACTTTTTTTTGTCAAGTTTCAAAGATCTACTCAAACCATGTTGGATTTAGACTTCCAAATTCATCTATCTATATTAGAGAGAACAGAGGAAAACCTAAATATAAAAACTGCTACTGTAGACAAACGCTTAACTTAGAAGAACAAAATTCGGTGAGCCAAGTTGGATTTGTGTCCTGATCATTACCACCAAGTATCATTAAGATTGGGTGAAAAAGTATTTCCTGGTATTTCGGAAACTCGTTATTTCTTAGAAGCTTGGCAACCCCTCTCAATCAAAGTGCTTTTCCACAGTCTGTGCCTAGAGCTACTTGAAGAGGAAACAAACCATACAGACAAAACTGAGAACTCGTTTATTTTGTCAAGTTTCAAAGAGCTACTACAAACCATATTGGATTTAGAGTTGCAAATTCATCTATCTATATAGGAGAGAACAGAGGGAAACCTAAATATAAAAACTGCTACTGTAGATGAACGCTTCAACCAAGAAGAGCAAAATTCGGTGAGCCAGGTGGGATTTGTGTCCTGATCATTACCACCAAGTATCATCAAGATTGGGTGAAAAAATATTTGCTGGTATTTCGGAAACTCGTTATTTCTTAGAAGCTTGGCAACCCCTCTCAATGAAAGTGCTTTTCCACAGTCTGTGCCTAGAGCTACTTGAAGAGGAAACAAACCATAGAGACAAAACTGAGAACTCCTTTATTTTGTCAAGTTTCAAAGAGTTTCAAACCATGTTGGATTTAGAGTTCCAAATTCCTCTATCTATATAGGAGAGAACAGAGGGAAATCTAAATATATTAACTGCTACTGTAGACGAACGCATCAACCTAGAAGAAGAAAATTTGGTGAGCCAGGAGGGATTTGTGTACTTGTCATTACCACCATGTAACATCAAGATTTTGTGAAAAAATATTTGCTGGTATTTCGGAAAATAGTTTTTTCTTAGAAGCTTGGAAACCCCTCCCAATGAAAGTGCTTTTCCACAGTCTGTGCCTAGGGCTACTTGAAGAGGAAACAAATCATAGAGACAAAACTGAGAACTCGTTAATGTTGTCAAGTTTCAAAGAGCTACTACAAACCATGTTGGATTTCGAGTTTCAAATTCATCTATCTATATAGGAGAGAACAGAGGGAAACCTAAAAAATATAAAATGCTACTGTAAACGAACGTTTCAACCTAGAAGAACAAAATTTGGTGAGTCAAGTGGGATTTGTGTTCCGATCTTTACCACCAAGTATCGTCAAGATTGGGTGAAAAAATATTTCCTGATATTTCGGAAACTCGTTATTTCTTGGAAGCTTGGCAACCCCTTTAAATGAAAGTGCTTTTCCACAGTCTCTGCTTAGGGCTACTTGAAGAGGAAACAAACCATAGAGACAAAACTGAGAACTACTTTTTTTGTCAAATTTCAAAGAGCTACTACAAACCATGTTGGATTTAGAGTTCCAAATTCATCTATCTATATATGAGACAACAGAGGGAAACCTAAATATAAAAACTGCAACTGTAGACGAATGCTTCAACCTAGAAGAAAAAAATTTGGTGAGCCAAGTGGGATATCTGTACTGATCGTTACCACCAAGTATCATCAAGATTGGGTGAAAAATTATTTGCTGTTTTTTCGGAAACTCGTTATTTCTTATAAGCTTGGCAACCCCTCTCAATGAAAGTGCTTTTCCACAGTCTGTGCCTAGGGCTACTTGAAGAGGAAACAAACCATAGAGACAAAACTGAGAACTACTTTATTTTGTCAAGTTTCAAAGAGCTAATACAAACCATGTTGGATTTAGTGTTCCAAATTCATCCATCTATATAGGAGAGAAAAGAGGAAAACATAAATATAAAAACTGCTACTGTAAACAAAGGCTTCAACCTGGAAGAACAAAATTTAGTGAGCCAAGTGGGAAATGTGTACCGATCATTACCACCACGTATCAACAAGTTTGGGTGAAAAAATATTTGCTGGTATTTCAGAAAATCGTAATTTCTTGGAAGCTTGGCAACCCCTTTCAATGAAAGTGCTTTTCCAGAGTCTCTGCTTAGGGCTACTTGAAGAGGAAACAAATCAAAGAGACAAAACTGAGAACTACTTTTCTTTGTCAAGTTTCAGAGAGTTACTACAAACCATGTTGGATTTAGAGATCCAAATTCATCTATTTTTATGGGAGAGAACAGAGGGAAACCTTAATATAAAAACTGCTACTGTAGATGAACGCTTCAACATAGAAGAACAAAATTTGGTGAGCCAAGTGGGATTTGTGTACTGATCGTTACCACCAAGTATCATCAAGATTGGGTGAAAAAATATTTTCTGGTATTTCGGAAACTCGTTCTTTCTAGAAGTTTGGCAACCCCTCTCAATGAAAGTGCTTTTCCACAGTCTGTTTCTAGGGCAACTTGAAGAGGAAACAAACCGTAGGGAAAAAACTGAGGACTCCTTTATTTTGTCAAGTTTCAAAGAGCTAGTACAAACCATGTTGGATTTAGAGTTCCAAATTCATCTATCTATATAGAAGAGAACAGAGTGAAACCTAAAAATAAAAACTGCTACTGAAAACGAACGCTTCAAACTAGAAGAACAAAATTTGGTGAGTCAAGTGGGATTTGTGTACTTGTCATTTCCACCACGTATCATCACCATTGGGTGAAAAAATATTTGCTGGTATTTCGGAAACTCATTATTTCTTGGAAGCTTGTCAACCCCTTTCAATGAAAGTGCTTTTCCACAGCCTGTGCCTAGGGCTACTTGAAGAGGAAACAAACCATAGATACAAAACAGAGAACTCCTTTATTTTGTCAAGTTTCAATGAGCCACTTCAAACCATGTTGAATTTAGAGTTCCAAATTCATCTATTTATATAGGAGAGAACAGAGTGAAACCTAAAAATAAAAACTGCTACTGTAAACGAACGCTTCAACCTAGAAGAACAAAATTTGGTGAGCAGAATGGGATTTGTGTAATTGTCATTACCACCATGTATCATCAAGATTGGGTGAAAAAATATTTGCTGGTATTTTGGAAACTCGTAATTTCTGGGAAGCTTGGCAACCTCCATCAATGAAAGTGCTTTTCCACAGTCTCTGCATAGGGCTACTTGAAGAGGAAACAAATCATAGAGACAAAACTGAGAACTACTTTTTTTGTCAAGTTTCAAAGGGATACTACAAACCATGTTGGATTTAGAGTACCAAATTCATCTATCCTTATAGGAGAAAACAGAGGAAAACCTAAATATATAAACTGCTACTGTGGACGAACGCTTAAACTTTGAAGAACAAGTTTTGGTGAGCTGGGTGGGAATGGTGTACTGATCATTGCCACCAAGTATCATCAAGATTGGGTGAAAAAATATTTGCTTTTATTTCGGAAACTCGTAATTTCTTGGAAGCTTGGAAACCCCTTTCAATGAAAGTGCTTTTCCTCAGTCTGTGACTAGGGCTAATTGAAGAGGAAACAAACCATAGAGACAAAACTGAGAACTCCTTTATTTTGTCAAGTTTCACAGAGCTACTACAAACTATGTTGGATTTAGATTTCCAAATACATCTATCTATATAGGAGAGAACAGAGTGCAACCTAAATATAAAAACTGCTACTGTAAACGAACGCTTCAACCTAGAAGTACAAAATTTTGTAAGCCAAGTGGGATTTGTGTACTGATCATTACCACCAAGTATCATCAAGATTGGGTGAAAAAAAAATTTGCTGGTATTTCGGAACCTCTTTATTTCTTAGAAGCTTGGCAACCCCTTTCAATTAAAGTGATTTTGCACAGTCTGTGCCTAGGGCTACTTGAAGAGAAAACAAACCATAGAGACGAAAGTGAGAATTACTTTATTTTGTCAAGTTTCAAAGAGCTACTACAAACCATGTTGGATTTCGAGGTCCAAATTCATCTATCTATATAGGAGAGAACAGAGGGAAGCGAAATATAAAAACTGCTACTGTAGACGAAAGCTTCAAACTAGAAGAACAAAATTTGGTGAGCCAAGTGGGATTTGTGTTCCAATCATTACCACCAAGTATCATCAAGATTGGGTGAAAAAATATTGCTGGTATTTCGGGAAATTGTTGTTTCCTGGAAGCTTGACAACCCCTTACAATGAAAGTGCTTTTCCACAGTCTGTGCCTAGGGCTACTTGAAGTGGAAACAAACCATAGAGACAAAAGTGAGAACTACATTCTTTTGTCATGTTTCAAAGAGCTACTACAAACCATGTTGGATTTGGAGTTCCAAATTCATCTATCTATATAAAAGAGAACAGAGTGAAACCTAAAAATAAAAACTGCTACAGTAAACGAACGCTTCAAACTAGAAGAACAAAATTTGGTGAGCCAAGTAGGACTTGTGCACTGATCATTACCAGCACGTATCATCAAGATTGGGTGAAAAAATATTTTATGGTATTTCGGAAACTCCGTATTTCTTAGAAGCTTGGCAACCCTCTCAATGAATGTGCTTTTCCACAGTCTGTGCCTCGGGCTACTTGAAGAGGAAACCAACCATAGAGACAAAACTGAGAACTCCTTTATTTTGACAAGTTTCAAAGAGCTACTACAAACCATGTTGGATTTAGAGTTCAAAATTCATCTATCTATATAAAAGAGAACAGAGTGAAACCTAAAAATAAAAACTGCTACTGTAAACGAACGCTTCAAACTAGAAGAACAAAGTTTGGTAATCAAGTGGGATTTGTGTACTGATCATTACCACCAAGTATCATCATGATTGGGTGAAAAAATATTTGCTGGTATTTCGGAAACTCGTTATTTCTTAGAAGCTTGGCAACCCCTCTCAATGAAAGTGCTTTTCCTCAGTCTGTGCCTAGGGCTACTTGAAGAAGAAACAAACCATAGATACAAAACTGGGAACTCCTTTATTTTGTCAAGTTTCAAAGAGCTACTGCAAACCATGTTGGATTTAGAGTTCCAAATTCTTCTATCTATATAGGCAGAACAATGTGAAACCTAAAAATAAAAACTTCTACTGTAAACGAACGCTTCAACCTAGAAGAACAAAATTTGGTGAGCCATGTGGGATTTTTGTACTTGTCATTACCACCACGTATCATCAAGATTGGGTGAAAAAATATTGCTGGAATTTCGGAAACTCGTAATTTCTGGGAAGCGTGGCAACTCCTTTAAATGAAAGTGTTTTCCATAGTCTCTGCTTAGGGCTACTTGAAGAAGAAACAAACCATAGAGAGAAAGCTGAGAACTACTTTTTTCTATCAATTTTCCAATCGATACTACAAACCATGTTGGATTTAGAGTTCCAAATTCATCTATCTACATAGGAGAGCACAGTGGAAAACCTAAAAATATAAACTGCTACTGTAAACGAACGCTTCAACCAAGAAGAACAAAATTTGGTGAGTCAAGTGGGACTTGTGTACTCTTCATTACCACCAAGTATCATCAAGATTGGGTGAAAAAATATTAGCTGGTATTTCGGAAACTCGTTATTCCTTAGAAGCTTGGCAACCGCTTTCAAGGAAAGTGCTTATTCACAGTCTGTGCCTAGGGCTACTTGAAGAGGAAACCAACCATAGAGACAAAACTGAGAACTCCTTTATTTTGTCAAGTTTCAAAGAGCTAGTACAAACCATGTTGGATTTAATGTTCCAAATACATCTATCTATATAGGAGAGAACACAGGGAAGCCTAAATATAAAAACTGCTACTGTAGACGAACGCTTCAACCTAGAAGTACAAAATTTGGTGAACCAAGTGGGATTTGTGTACTGATCATTACCACCAAGTATCATCAAGATTGGGTGAAAAAATATTTGCTGGTATTTCGGAAAATCGTATTTCTTATAAGCTTGGCAACCCCCCTAAATGAAAGTGTTTTCCACAGTCTGTGCCTAGGGCTACTTGAAAAGGAACAAACCATAGAGAAAAAACTGAGAACTCCTTTATTTTCTCAAGTATCAAAGAGCTACTACAAAAAATGTCGAATTTAGAGTTCCAAATTCATCTATCTATATAGGAGAGAACAGAGGGAAACCTAAATATAAAAAGTGCTACTG
Organism: Callospermophilus lateralis; assembly: GCF_048772815.1. Taxonomy (NCBI): domain Eukaryota; kingdom Metazoa; phylum Chordata; class Mammalia; order Rodentia; family Sciuridae; genus Callospermophilus; species Callospermophilus lateralis. The sequence goes on from NW_027513625.1 coordinate 48,882, forward strand.
TAGACAAACACTTCAACCTAGAAGAACAAAATTCGGTGAGCCAAGTGGGATTTTTTTACTTATCATTACCACCAAGTATCATCAAGATTGGGTGAAAAAATATTTGCTGGTATTTCTGAAAATCGTAATTTCTTAGAAGCTTGGCAACCCCTCTCAATGAAAGTGCTTTTACACAGTCTGTGCCTAGGGCTCCTTGAAGATTAAACAAACCATAGAGACAAAACTAAGAACTCCTTTATTTTGTCAAGTTTCAACAGAGCTACTACAAACCATGTTTTATTTAGAGTTTCAAATTCATGTATCTATATAGGAGAGAACAGTGGGAAACCTAAATATAAAAACTGCTACTGTAGATGAACGCTTCAAACTAGAAGAACAAAATTTGGTGAGCCAAGTGGGATTTGTGTACTGATCATTAGCACCAAGTATCATCAAGATTGGTTGAAAAAATATTTGCTGGTATTTCGGAAACTCGTTATTTCTTAGAAGCTTGGCAACCCCTCTCAATGAAAGTGCTTTTCCACTGTCTGTGCCTAGGGCTACTTGAAGAGGAAACAAACCATAGAGACAAAACTGAGAACTCCTTTATTTTGTCAAGTTTCAAAGAGCTACTACAAACCTTGTTGGATTTAGAGTTCCAAATTCATCTATCTATATAGGAGAGAACAGAGGGAAACCTAAATATAAAAACTGCTACTGTAGATGAACGCTTCAACCTAGAAGTACAAAATTTGGTGAGCCAAGTGGGATTCGTGTACTAATCATTAGCAACAAGTATCATCAAGATTGGGTGAAAAAAAATTTGCTGGTATTTCGGAAACTCGTTATTTCTTAGAAGCTTGGCAACCCCTCTCAATGAAAGTGCTTTTCCACATTCTGTGCCTAGGGCTACTTGAAGAGGAAACAAACCATAGAGACAAAACTGAGAACTCATTTATTTTGTCAAGTTTCAAAGAGCTACTACAAACCATGTTGGATTTAGAGTTCCAAATTCATCTATCTATGTAGGAGAGAACAGAGGGAAACCTAAATATAAAAACTGCTACTGCAGACGAACGCTTAAACCTAGCAGAACAAAATTTGGTAAGCCAAGGGGGATTTGTTTACTGATCATTACCACCAAGTATCATCAAGATTGTGTGAAAAAATATTTGCTGGTATTTCTCAAAATCATAATTTCTTAGAAGCTTGGCAACCCCTCTCAATGAAAATGCTTTTCCACAGTCTGTGCCTAGGGCTTCTTGAAGATTAAACAAACCATAGAGACAAAACATAGAACACCTTTATTTTGTCAAGTTTCAAAGAGCTACTACAAACCATGTTGGATTTAGAGTTCCAAATTCATCTATCTATATATGAGAGAATAGAGGGAAACCTAAATATAAAAACTGCTACTGTAGACGAACGCTTCAACCTAGAATAACAAAATTTGGTGAGCCAAGTGGGATTTGTGTACTGATCATTACCACCAAGTATCATCAAGATTGGGTGAAAAAATATTTGCTGGTATTTCGGAAACTCATAATTTCTTAGAAGATTGGCAACCCCTCTCAATGAAAGTGCTTTTCCACAGTCTGTGCCTAGGGCTACTTGAAGACGAAACAAACCATAGAGACAAAACTGAGAACTCCTTTATTTTGTCAAGTTTCAAAGAGCTAGTACAAACCATGTTGGATTTAGAGTTCCAAATTCATCTATCTATATAGGAGAGAACAGAGGGAAACCTAAATGTAAAAAGTGTTACTGTAGACGAACGCTTCAACCTAGAATAACAAAATTTGGTGAGCCAAGTGGGAAATGTGTACTGATCATTAGAACCAAGTATCATCAAGATTGGGTGTAAAAATATTTGCTGGTATTTCGGAAACTCGTTATTTCTTAGAAGCTTGGCAACCCCTCTCAATGAAAGTGCTTTTCCACAGTCTGTGCCTAGGGCTACTTGAAGAGGAAACAAACCATAGAGACAAAACTGAGAACTTCTTTATTTTGTCAAGTTTCAAAGAGCTACTACAAACCATGTTGGATTTAGAGTTAAAATTCATCTATTTATATAGGAGAGAACAGAGGGAGACCTAAATGTAAAAACTGCTACTGTAGACGAACGCTTCAACCTAGAAGTACAAAATTTGGTGAACCAAGTGGGATTTGTGTACTGATCATTACCACCAAGTATCATCAAGATTGGGTGAAAAAATATTTGCTCGTATTTCGGAAAATCGTATTTCTTATAAGCTTGGCAACCCCCCTAAATGAAAGTGTTTTCCACAGTCTGTGCCTAGGGCTACTTGAAAAGGAACAAACCATACAGAAAAAACTGAGAACTCCTTTATTTTCTCAAGTTTCAAAGAGCTACAAGAAACCATGTTGGATTTAGAGTTCCAAATTCATCTATCTATATAGGAGAGAATAGAGGGAAATCTAAATATAAAAAGTGCTACTGTAGACAAACACTTCAACCTAGAATAACAAAATTTGGAGAGCCAAGTGGGAAATGTGTACTGATCATTAGCACCAAGTATCATCAAGATTGGGTAAAAAAAATATTTGCTGGTATTTCGGAAACTCGTTATATCTTAGAATCTTGGCAACCCCTCTCAGTGAAAGTGCTTTTCCACAGTCTGTGCCTAGGGCTACTTGAAGAGGAAACAAACCATAGAGACAAAACTGAGAACTCCTTTATTTTGTCAAGTTTCAAAGAGCTAGTACAAACCATGTTGGATTTAGAGTTTCAAATTCATCTATCTATATAGGAGATAACAGAATGAAACCTAAATATAAAAACTCCTACTGTAGACGAACGCTTCAACGTAGATGAACAAAATTCGGTGAGCCAAGTGGGATTTTTTTACTTATCATTACCACCAAGTATCATCAAGATTGGGTGAAAAAATATTTGCTGGTATTTCTGAAAATCGTAATTTGTTAGAAGCTTGGCAACCCCTCTCAATGAAAGTGCTTTTACACGGTCTGTGCCTAGGGCTCCTTGAAGATTAAACAAACCATAGAGACAAAACTAAGAACTCCTTTATTTTGTCAAGTTTCAACAGAGCTACTACAAACGATGTTTTATTTAGAGTTCCAAATTCATCTATCTATATAGGAGAGAACAGAGGGAAACCTAAATATAAATACTGCTACTGTAGATGAACGCTTCAACCTAGAAGAACAAAATTTGCTGAGCCAAGTTGGATTTGTGTACTGATCATTACCACCAAGTATCATCAAGATTGTGTGAAAAAATATTTGCTGGTACTTCGGAAACTCGTAATTTCTTAGAAGCTTGGCAACCCATCTCAATGAAAATGCATTTCCACAGTGTGTTCCTAGGGCTACTTGAAGAGGAAATAAACCATAGAGACAAAACTGAGAACTCCTTTATTTTGTCAAGTTTCAAAGAGCTACTACAAACCATGTTGGATTTAAAGTTCCAAATTCATCTAACTATATAGGAGAGATCAGAGGGAAACCTAAATATAAAAAGTGCTACTGCAGACGAACGCTTCAACCTAGAAGAACAAAATTTGGTGAGCCAAGTGGGATTTGTTTACTGATCATTACCACCAAGTATCATCAAGATTGGGTGAAAAAATATTTGCTGGTATTTCGGAACCTCATAATTTCTTAGAAGCTTGGCAACCCATCTCAATGAAAGTGCTTTTCCACAGTCTGTGCCTAGGGCTACTTGAAGAGGAAACAAACCATAGAGACAAAACTGAGAACTCCTTTATTTTGTCAAGTTTCAAAGAGCTACTACAAACCATGTTTTATTTAGAGTTCCAAATTCATCTATCTAAATAGGAGAGAACAGAGGGAAACCTAAATATAAAAACTGCTACTGTAGACGAAAGCTTAAAACTAGAATATCAAAATTTGGGGAGCCAAATGGGATTTGCGTACTGATCATTACCTCCAAGTATCATCTATATTGGGTGAAAAAATATTTGCTGGTATTTGTGAAACTCGTAATTTCTTAGAAGCTTGGCAACCCCTCTCAATGAAAGTGCTTTTCCAAAGTCTGTGCCTAGGGCTACTTGATTAGGAACAAACCATAGAGACAAAAGTGAGAACAACTTTATTTTGTCAAGTTTCAAAGAGCTGCTACAAAAAATGTTGCATTTAGAGTTCCAAATTCATCTATCTATATAGGAGAGAACAGAGGGAAACCTAAATATAAAAACTGCTACTGTAGACGAACACTTCAACCAAGAAGAACAAAACTTGGTGAGACAAGTGGGATTTGTGTACTGATCATTAGCACCAAGTATCATCAAGTTTGGGTGAAAAAATATTTGGTGGTATTTCGGAAACTCGTTATTTCTTAGAAGCTTGGCAAACCCTCTCAATGAAAGTGCTTTTCCACAGTCTGTGTCTAGGGCTCCATGAAGATTAAACAAACCATAGAGACAAAACTAAGAACTCCTTTATTTTGTCAAGTTTCAACAGAGCTACTACAAACCATGTTTTATTTAGAGTTCCAAATTCATCTATCTAAATAGGAGAGAACAGAGTGAAACCTAAATATAAAAAGTGCTACTGTAGACGAAAGCTTCAAACTAGAAGTACAAAATTTGGTGAGCCAAGTGGGATTTGTGTACTGATCATTACCACCAAGTATCATCAAGTTTTGGTGAAAAAATATTTGCTGGTATTACGGAAACTCGTTATTTCTTAGATGCTAGGCAACCCATCTCAATGAAAGTGCTTTTCCACATTCTGTGCCTAGGGCTACTTGCACAGGAAACAAACATAGAGACAAAACTGAGAACTCCTTTATTTTGTCAAGTTTCAAAGAGCTACTACAAACCATGTTGGATTTAGTGTTCCAAGTTCATCTAACTATATATGACAGAAGAGAAGGAAACCTAAATATAAAAACTGCTACTGTAGACGAACGCTTCAACCTAGAAGTACAAAATTTGGTGAGCCAAGTGGCATTTGTGTACTGATCATTACCACCAAGTATCATCAAGATTGGGTGAAAAAATATTTGCTGGTATTTCGGAAACTCGTAATTTCTTATAATCTTGACAACCCCTCTCAATGAAAGTGCTTTTCCACAGTCTGTGCCTAGGGCTACTTGATTAGGAACAAACCATAGAGACAAAACTGAGAACTCCTTTATTTTGTCAAGTTTCAAAGAGCTACTAAACACCATGTTGGATTTAGAGTTCCAAATTCATCTGTCTATATAGGAGAGAACAGAGGGAAACCTAAATGTAAAAAGTGCTACTGTAGACGAACGCTTCAACCTAGAATAACAAAATTTGGTGAGCCACGTGGGAAATGTGTACTGATCATTAGCACCAAGTATCATCAAGATTGGGTGAAAAAATATTTGCTGGTATTTCGGAAACTCGTTATTTCTTAGATGCTTGGCAACCCATCTCAATGAAAGTGCTTTTCCGCAGTTTGTGCCTAGGGCTACTTGAAGAAGAAACAAACCATAGAGACAAAACTGAGAACTCCTTTATTTTGTCAAGTTTCAAAGAGCTACTACAAACCATGTTGGATTTAGAGTTCCAAGTTCATCTATCTATATAGGAGAGAACAGATTGAAACCTAAATATAAAAACGGCTACTTAGACGAACGCTTCAACCTAGAAGAACAAAATTTGGTGAGTAAGTGGGATTTGTGTACTGATCATTACCACCAAGTATCATCAAGATTGGGTGAAAAAATATTTGCTGGTATTTCGGAAACTCGTTGTTTCTTAGAAGCTTGACAACCCCTCTCAATGAAAGTGCTTTTCCACAGTCTGTGCCTAGGGCTCCTTGAACATTAAACAAACCATAGAGAAAAAACTGACACCTCCTTTATTTTGTCAAGTTTCAAAGACCTACTACAAACCATGTTTTATTTAGAGTTCCAAATTCATCTTTCTATATAGAAGACAAGAGAGGGAAACGTATATATAAAAACTACTACTGTAGACGAACGCTTCAAACTAGAAGAACAAAATTTGGTGAGCCAAGTGGGATTTGTGTACTGATCATTACCACCACGTATCATCAAGATTGGGTGAAAAAATATTTCCTGGTATTTCTGAAACTAATTATTTCTTAGAATCTTGGCAAACCATCTCAATGAAATTGCTTTTCCAAAGTCTGTACCTAGTGCTACTTGCAGAGGAAACAAACCATAGAGTCAAAACTGAGAACTCCTCTATTTTGTCATATTTCACAGAGCTACTACAAACCATGTTGGATTTAATGTTCCAAATTCATCTATCTATATAGGAGAGAACAGAGGGAAGCCTAAATATACAAACTGCTACTGTAGACGAACGCTTCAACCTAGAAGTACAAAATTTGGTGAGCCAAGTGGGATTTGTGTACTGATCATTACCACCAAGTATCATCAAGATTGGGTGAAAAAATATTTGCTGGTATTTCGGAAACTCGTAATTTCTTATAAGATTGGCAACCCCTCTCAATGAAAGTGCTTTTCCACAGTCTGTGCCTAGGGCTACTTGAAGAGGAACAAACCATAGAGACAAAACAGAGAACTCTTTTATTTTGTCAAGTTTCAAAGAGCTACTAAAAACCATGTTGGATTTAGAGTTCCAAATTCATCTATCTATATAAAAGAGAACAGAGGGAAACCTAAATATTAAAAGTGCTACTGTAGACGAACGATTCAACTTAGAATAACAAAATTTGGTGAGCTAAGTGGGAAATGTGTACTGATCATTAGCACCAAGTATCATCAAGATTGGGTGAAAAAATATTTGCTGGTATTTCGGAAAATCGTATTTCTTATAAGCTTGGCAACCCCCTAAATGAAAGTGTTTTCCACAGTCTGTGCCTAGGGCTACTTGAAAAGGAACAAACCATACAGAAAAAACTGAGAACTCCTTTATTTTCTCAAGTTTCAAAGAGCTACAAGAAACCATGTTGGATTTAGAGTTCCAAATTCATCTATCTATATATGAGAGAACAGAGGGAAACCCAAAGATAAAAAAAGTGCTACTGTAGACGAGCGCTTCAACCTACGAGAACAAAATTTGGTGAGACAAGTGGTATTTGTTTCCTGACCATTACCACCAAGTATCATCAAGATTGGGTGAAAAAATATTTGCTTTTATTTCGGAAACTCGTAATTTCTTGGAAGCTTGGAAACCCCTTTCAATGAAAGTGCTTTTCCACAGTCTGTGACTAGGGCTACTTGAAGAGGAAACAAACCATAGAGTCAAAACTGAGAACTCCTATATTTTGTCAAGTTTCAAAGAGCTACTACAAACCATGTTGGATTTAGAGTTCCAAATTCATCTATCTATATAGGAGAGAACAGAGGGAAACCTAAATATAAAAACTGCTACTGTAGAAGAACACTTCAACCTAGAAAAACCAAATTTGGTGAGCCAAGTGGGATTTGTTTAGTGATCATTACCACCAAGTATCATCAAGATTGGGTGAAAAATATTTGCTGGTATTTCGGAACCTCATAATTTCTTAGAAGCTTGGCAACCCCTCTCAATGAAAGTGCTTTTCCACAGTCTGTGCCTAGGGCTCCATGAAGATTAAACAAGCCATAGAGACAAAACTGAGAACTCCTTTATTTTGTCACGTTTCAAAGAGCTACTACAAACCATGTTGGATTTAGAGTTCCAAATTCGTGTATCTATATAGGAGAGAACACAGGGAAACCTAAATGTAAAAGTGCTACTGTAGACGAACGCTTCAACCTAGAAGAACAAAATTTGGTGAGCTAAGTGGGATTTGTGTACTGATCATTACCACCAAGTATCATCAAGATTGGGTGAAGAAATATTTGCTGGTATTTCGGAAACTCGTAATTTCTTAGAAGCTTGGCAACCCCTCTCAATGAAAGTGCTTTTCCACAGTCTGTGCCTAGGGCTACTTGAAGAGGAAACAAACCATAGAGACAAAACTGAGAACTCCTCTATTTTGTCAAGTTTCAAAGAGCTACTACAAACCATGTTGGATTTACAGTTAAAATTCATCTATTCATATAGGAGAGAACAGAGGGAAACCTAAATATAAAAACTGCTACTGTAGATGAACGCTTCAACCTAGAAGAACAAAATTTGGTGAGCCAAGTGGGATTTGTGTACTGATCATTAGCAACAAGTATCATCAAGATTGGATTAAAAATATTTGCTTTTATTTCGGAAACTCGTTATTTCTTACAAGCTTGGCAACCCCTCTCAATGAAAGTGCTTTTCCACAGTCTGTGCCTTGGGCTACTTGAAGAGGAAACAAATCATAGAGACAAAACTGAGAACTCCTTTATTTTGTCAAGTTTCAAAGAGCTACTACAAACCATGTTGGATTTAGAGTTCCAAATTCATCTATCTATATAGGAGAGAACAGAGGGAAACCTAAATATAAAAACTGCTACTGTAGACGAACGCTTCAACCTAGAAGAACAAAATTTGGTGAGCCAAGTGGGATTTGTGTACTTATCATTACCACCAAGTATCATCAAGATTGGGTGAAAAAATATTTGCTGGTATTTCGGAAACTCGTAATTTCTTAGAAGCTTGGCAACCCCTCTCAATGAAAGTGCTTTTCCACAGTCTGTGCCTAGGGCTACTTGAAGAGGAAACAAACCATAGAGACAAAACTGAGAACTCCTTTATTTTGTCAAGTTTCAAAGAGTTACTAGAAACCATGTTGGATTTTTAGTTAAAATTCATCTATTTATATAGGAGAGAACAGAGGGAAACCTAAATATAAAAACTGCTACTGTAGACGAACGCTTCAACCTAGAAGAACAAAATTTGGTGAGCCAAGTGGGATTTGTGTACTGATCATAAGCAACAAGTATCATCAAGATTGGATTAAAAATATTTGCTGGTATTTCGGAAACACCTTATTTCTTAGAAGCTTGGCAACCCCTCTCAATGAAAGTGCTTTTCCACAGTCTGTGCCTAGGGCTACTTGTAGAGGAAACAAACCATAGAGACAAAACTGGGAACTCCTTTATTTTGTCAAGTTTCAAAGAGCTACTACAAACCTTGTCGGGTTTAGAGTTCCAAATTTATCTATCTATATAGGAGAGAACAGAGGGAAACCTAAATATAAAAAATGCTACTGTAGACGAAAGCTTCACACTAGAAGAACAAAATTTGGTGAGCCAAGTGGGATTTGTATACTGATCATTAGCACCAATTATCATCAAGATTGGGTGAAAAAATATTTGCTGGTATTTCGAAAACTCGTTGTTTCTTAGAAGCTTGGCAACCCCTCTCAATGAAAGTGCTTTTCCACAGTCTGTGCCTAGGGCTCCTTGAAGATTAAAGAAACCAAGGAGACCAAACTGAGACCTTTTTTATTTGGTCAAGTTTCAAAGAGCTACTACAAACCATGTTTTATTTAGAGTTCCAAATTCATCTTTCTATATAGAAGAGAAGAGAGGGAAAACTAAATATAAAAACTGCTACTGTAGACGAACGCTTCAATCTAGAAGAACAAAATTTGGTGAGCCAAGTGGGATTTGTGTACTGATTATTACCACCAAGTATCATCAAGATTGGGTGAAAATATATTTGCTGGTATTTCGGAAACTAATTATTTCTTAGATGCTTGGCAAACCATCTCAATGAAAGTGCTTTTCCAAAGTCTGTGCCTAGGGCTACTTGAAGAGGAAACAAACCATAGAGACAAAACTGAGAACTCCTTTATTTTGTCAAGTTTCACAGAGCTAATACACACCATGTTGGATTTAATTTTCCAAATTCATCTATCTATATAGGAGAGAACAGAGAGTAACCTAAATATAAAAACTGCTACTGTAGACGAACGCTTCAACCTAGAAGAACAAAGTTTGGTGAGCCAAGTGGGATTTGTGTACTGATCATTACCACCAAGTATCATCAAGATTGGGTGAAGAAATATTTGCTGGTATTTCGGAAACTCGTATTTTCTTAGAAGCTTGGCAACCCCTCTCAATGAAAGTGCTTTTCCACAGTCTGTGCCTAGGGCTACTTGAAGTGGAAACAAACCATAGAGACAAAACTGAGAACTCCTTTATTTTGTCAAGTTTCAAAGAGCTACTACAAACCATGTTGGATTTAGATTTAAAATTCATCTATTTATATGGGAGAGAACAGAGGGAAACCTAAATATAAAAACTGCTAATGTAGACGAACGCTTCAAACTAGAAGATCAAAATTTGGTGAGCCAAGTGGGATTTGCGTACTGATCAATACCTCCAAGTATCATCAAGTTTGGGTGAAAAAATATGTGCTGGTATTTCGGAAACTCGTTATTTCTTAGATGCTTGGCTACCCATCTCAATGGAAGTGCTTTTCCAGAGTCTGTACCTAGGGCTACTTGAAGAGGAAACAAACCATAGAGACAAAACTAAGAACTCCTTTATTTTGTCAAGTTTCAAAGAGCTACTACAAACCATGTTGGATTTAGAGTTCCAAATTCATCTATCTATATAGGAGAGAATAGAGGGAAACCTAAATATAAAAACTGCTACTGTAGACGAAAACTTCAACCTAGAAGAACAAAATTTGGTGAGCCAAGTGGGATTTGTGTACTGATCATTACCACCAAGTATCATCAAGATTGGGTGAAAAAATATTTGCTGGTGTTTCGGAAACTAATTATTTCTTAGAAGCTTGGCAAACCATCTCAATGAAAGTGCTTTTCCAGAGTCTGTGCCTAGGGCTACTTGAAAAGGAAACAAACCATAGAGACAAAACTGAGAACTCCTTTATTTTGTCAAGTTTCAAAGAGCTACTACAAATCATGTTGGATTTAGAGTTCCAAATTAATCTATCTATATAGGAGAGAACAGAGGGAAGTGAAATATAAAAACTGCTACTGTAGACGAACGTTTCAACCTAGAAGTACAAAATTTTGGTGAGCCAAGTGGGATTTGTGTACTGATCATTACCACCAAGTATCATCACGATTGGGTGAAAAAATATTTGCTGGTATTTCGGAATCTCGTAATTTCTTAGAAGCTAGACAACCCCTCTCAATGAAAGTGCTTTTCCACAGTCTGTGCCTAGGGCTACTTGAAGAGGAATAAACCAAAGAGACAAAACTGAGAACTCCTATATTTTGTCAAGTTTCAAAGCGCTACTAAAAACCATGTTGGATTTAGAGTTCCAAATTCATCTATCTATGTAGGAGAGAACAGAGGGAAACCTAAATATAAAAAGTGCTACTGTAGACGAACGCTTCAACCTAGAATAACAAAATTTGGTGAGCCAAGTGGGAAATGTGTACTGATCATTAGCACCAAGTATCATCAAGATTGGGTGAAAAAATATTTGCTGGTATTTCGGAAACTCGTTATTTCTTAGAAGCTTGGCAACCCCTCTGAATGAAAGTGCTTTTCCACAGTCTGTGCCTAGGGCTACTTGAAGAGGAAACAAACCATAGAGACAAAACTGAGAACTCCTTTATTTTGTCAAGTTTCACAGAGCTACTACAAACCATGTTGGATTTAGAGTTCCAAATTCATCTGCTATACAGGAGAGAACAGAGGGAAACCTAAATATAAAAACTGCTACTGTAGACGAACGCTTCAACCTAGAAATACAAAATTTGGTGAGCCAAGTGGGAATTGTGTACTAATCATTAGCAACAAGTATCATCAAGATTGGGTGAAAAAATATTTGCTGGTATTTCGGAAACTCGTTATTTCTTAGAAGCTTGGCAACCCCTCTCAATGAAAGTGCTTTTCCACATTCTGTGCCTAGGGCTACTTGAAGAGGAAACAAACCATAGAGACAAAACTGAGAACTCATTTATTTTGTCAAGTTTCAAAGAGCTACTACAAACCATGTTGGATTTAGAGTTCCAAATTCATCTATCTATGTAGGAGAGAAAAGAGGGAAACCTGAATATAAAAACTGCTACTGCAGACGAACGCTTCAACCTAGCAGAACAAAATTTGGTAAGCCAAGTGGGATTTGTTTACTGATCATTACCACCAAGTATCATCAAATTGGGTGAAAAAATATTTGCTGGTATTTCTCAAAATCATAATTTCTTAGAAGCTTGGCAACCCCTCTCAATGAAAATGCTTTTCCACAGTCTGTGCCTAGGGCTTCTTGAAGATTAAACAAACCATAGAGACAAAACTAAGAACTCCTTTATTTTGTCAAGTTTCAACAGAGCTACTACAAACCATGTTTTATTTCGAGTTCCAAATTCACCTATCTAAATAGGAGAGAACAGAGGGAAACCTAAATATAAAAACTGCTACTCTAGAAGAAAGCTTAAAACTAGAAGATCAAAATTTGGTGAGCCAAGTGGGATTTGCGTACTGATCATTACCTCCAAGTATCATCAAGTTTGGGTGAAAAATATGTGCTGGTATTTCGGAAACTCGTTATTTCTTAGATGCTCGGCAACCCATCTCAATGAAAGTGCTTTTCCAGGGTCTGTACCTAGGGCTACTTGAAGAGGAAACAAACCATAGAGACAAAACTAAGAACTCCTTTATTTTGTCAAGTTTCAAAGAGCTACTACAAACCATGTTGGATTTAGAGTTCCAAATTCATCTATCTATATAGGAGAGAATAGAGGGAAACCTAAATATAAAAAGTGCTACTGTAGACGAACGCTTCAACCTAGAATAACAAAATTTGGTGAGCCAAGTGGGAAATGTGTACTGATCATTAGCACCAAGTATCATCAAGATTGGGTGAAAAAATATTTGCTGGTATTTCGGAAACTCGTTATTTCTTAGAAGCTTGGCAACCCCTCTGAATGAAAGTGCTTTTCCACAGTCTGTGCCTAGGGCTACTTGAAGAGGAAACAAACCATAGAGACAAAACTAAGAACTCCTTTATTTTGTCAAGTTTCACAGAGCTACTATAAACCATGTTGGATTTAGAGTTCCAAATTCATCTATCTATACAGGAGAGAACAGAGGGAAAACCTAAATATAAAAAACTGCTTCTGTAGACGAACGCTTCAACCTAGAAGAACATAATTTGGTGAGCCAAGTGGGATTTGTATACTGATAATTAGCAACAAGTATCATCAAGATTGGGTGAAAAAATATTTGCTGGTATTTCGGAAACTCGTTATTTCTTAGAAGCTTGGCAACCCCTCTCAATGAAAGGGCTTTTCCACAGTTTGTGCCTAGGGCTACTTGAAGATGAAACAAACCATAGAGACAAAACTGAGAACTCATTTATTTTGTCAAGTTTCTAAGAGCTACTACAAACCATGTTGGATTTAGAGTTATAAATTCATCTATCTATATAGGAGAGAACAGAGGGAAACCTAAATATAAAAACTGCTACTGTAGACGAATGATTCAACCTAGAAGAAAAAATTTAGTGAGCCAAGTGGGATTTGTGTACTGATCATTAGCACCAAGTATCATCAAGATTGGGTGAAAAAATATTTGCTGGTATTTCGGAAACTCGTTATTTCTTAGAAGCTTGGCAACCCCTCTCAATGAAAGTGCTTTTCCACAGTCTGTGCCTAGGGCTCCTTGAAGATTAAACAAACCATAGAGACAAAACTAAGAACTCCTTTATTTTGTCAAGTTTAAACAGAGCTACTACAAACCATGTTTTATTTAGAGTTCCAAATTTATCTATCTAAATAGGAGAGAACAGAGGGAAACCTAAATATAAAAACTGCTACTGTAGACGAAAGCTTCAAACTAGAAGCACAAAATTTGGTGAGCCAAGTGGGATTTGTGTACTGATCATTACCACCAAGTATCATCGATATTGGGTGATAAAATATTTGCTGGTATTTCGGAAACTCGTAATTTCTTAGAAGCTTCGCAACCCCTCTCAAAGAAACTGCTTTTCCACAGTCTGTGCCTAGGGCTACTTGAACAGGAAACAAACCATAGAGACAAAACTGAAAACTCGTTTATTTTGTCAAGTTTCAAAGAGCTACTACAAACCATGTTAGATTTAGAGTTCCAAATTCATGTATGTATATAGGGGAGAACAGAGGGAAACCTAAATATAAAAACTGCTACTGTAGTCGAACGCTTCAACCAAGAAGAACAAAATTTGGTGAGCCAAGTGGGATTTGTTTACTGATCATTACCACCAAGTATCATCAAGATTGGGTGAAAAAATATCTGCTGGTATTTCTGAAACTCGTAATTTCTTAGAGGCCTGGCAACCCTTTTAATGAAAGTGCTTTTACACAGTCTGTGCCTAGGGCTACTTGAAGAGGAAACAAACCATAGAGACAAAACTGAGAACACCTTTATTTTGTCAAGTTTCAAAGAGCTGCTACAAAAAATGTTGAATTTAGAGTTCCAAATTCATCTTTCTATATAGGAGAGAACAGAGGGAAACCTAAATATAAAAACTGCTACTGTAGACGAACGCTTAAACCTAGAAGAACAAAATTTGGTGAGCCAAGTGGGATTTGTGTACTGATCATTAGCAACAAGTATCATCAAGATTGGCTGAAAAAATATTTGCTGGTATTTCGGAAACTCGTTATTTCTTAGAAGCTTGGCAACCCCTCTCAATGAAAGTGCTTTTCCACAGACTATGCCTAGGGCTAATGGAAGAGGAAACAAGCCATAGAGACAAAACTGAGAACTCTTATATTTTGTCAAGTTTCAAAGAGCTACTACAAACCTTGTCGGGTTTAGAGTTCCAAATTTATCTATCTATATAGGAGAGAACAGAGGGAAACCTAAATATAAAAAATGCTACTGTAGACGAAAGCTTCACACTAGAAGAACAAAATTTGGTGAGCCAAGTGGGATTTGTGTACTGATCATTAGCACCAATTATCATCAAGATTGGGTGAAAAAATATTTGCTGGTATTTAGAAAACTCGTTGTTTCTTAGAAGCTTGGCAACCCCTCTCAATGAAAGTGCTTTTCCACAGTCTGTGCCTAGGGCTCCTTGAAGATTAAAGAAACCAAGGAGACCAAACTGAGACCTCCTTTATTTGGTCAAGTTTCAAAGAGCTACTACAAACCATGTTTTATTTAGAGTTCCAAATTCATCTTTCTATATAGAAGAGAAGAGAGGGAAAACTAAATATAAAAACTGCTACTTTAGACGAACGCTTCAATCTAGAAGAACAAAATTTGGTGAGCCAAGTGGGATTTGTGGACTGATTATTACCACTAAGTATCATCAAGATTGGGTGAAAATATACTTGCTGGTATTTCGGAAACTAATTATTTCTTAGACGCTTGGCAAACCATCTCAATGAAAGTGCT
>NW_027513625.1:64238-120488 GCF_048772815.1 Callospermophilus lateralis
GGTAATGATCAGTACACAAATCCCACTTTGCTCACCAAATTTAGTTCTTCTAGGTTGAAGCGTTCGTGTACAGTAGCAGTTTTTATATTTAGGTTTCCCTCTGTTCTCTCCTATACAGATAGATGAATTTGGAACTCTAAATCCAACATGGTTTGTAGTAGCTCTTTGAAACTTGACAAAATAAAGGAGTTCTCAGTTTTGTCTCTCTGGTTTGTTTCCTCTTCATGTAGCCCTAGGAACAGACTGTGGAAAAGCACTTTCATTGAGATGGGTTGCCAAGCTTCTAAGAAATATCGAGTTTCCGAAATACCAGCAAATATTTTTTCACCCAAACTTGATGATACTTGGTGGTAATGATCAGCACACAAATCCCACTTGGCTCACCAATTTTTGTTAATCTAGGATGAAGCATTCGTGTACAGTAGCAGTTTTTATATTTAGGTTTCCATTTGTTCTCTCCTATATAGACTGATGAATTTGGAACTCTAAATCCAACATGGTTTGGAGTAGCTCTTTGAAACTTGTCAAAATAAAGGAGTTCTCAGTTTTGTCTCTATGGTTTGTTTCCTCGTAAAGTAGTCCTAGGCACAGACTGTGGAAAGTACTTTCATTGAGATTGGTTGCCAAGCTTCTAAGAAATAACGAGTTTCCGAAATACCAGCAAATATTTCTTCACCCAATCTTGATGATACTTGTTGGTAGTGATCAGTACACAAATTCCACTTGCCTCACCAAATTTTGTTCTTCTAGGTTGAAGCGTTCGTCTACAGTAGCAGTTTTATATTTAGGTTTCTCTCTGTTCTCTCCTATATAGATAGATGAATTTTAACTATAAATCCAACGTGGTTTGCAGTAGCTCTTTGAAACTTGACAAAATAAAGGAGTTCTCAGATTTGTCTCCTATGGTTTGTTTCCTCTTCAAGTAGCCCTAGGCACAGACTGTGGAAAGCACTTTCATTGAGATGGGTTGTCAAGCTTCTAAGAAATAAGGAGTTTCCGAAATACCAGCAAATATTTTTCACACATTCTTGTTGATACTTGGTGGTAGTGATCAGTACACAAATCCCACTTGGCTCCCCAAATTTTGTTCTTCTAGGTTGAAGCGTTCTTCTACAGTAGCAGGTTTTATATTTAGGTTTCCCTCTGTTCTCTGCCATATAGATAGATGAATTTGGAACTCTAAATCCATCATGGTTTGTAGTAGCTCTTTGAAACTTGACAAAATAAAGGAGTTCTCAGTTTTGTCGCTAAGGTTTGTTTCCTCTTCAAGTAGCCCTAGGCACAGACTGTGGAAAAGCACTTTCATTGAGAGGGGTTGCCAAGCTTCTAAGAAATAACGAGTTTCCGAAATACCAGCAAATATATTTTCACCCAATCTTGATGATACGTGGTGGTAATGATCAGTACACATGTCCCACTTGACTCACCAAATTTGGTCCTTCTAGGTTGAAGCGTTCGTGTACAGTAGCAGTTTTTATATTTAGGTTTCACTCTGTTCTCTCCTATATAGATAGATGAATTTGGAACTCTAAATCCAACATGGTTTGTAGTAGCTCTTTGAAACTTGACAAAATAAAGGAGTTCTCAGTTTTGTCACTATGTTTTGTTTCCTCTTCAAATAGCCCTAGGCACAGACTGTGGAAAAGAACTTTCATTGAAAGGGGTTGCCAAGCTTCTAAGAAATAACGAGTTTCGGAAATACCAGCAAATATTTTTTCACCCAAACTTGATGATACTTGGTGGTAATGATTAGTATACAAACCCCACTTGGCTTACCAAATTTTGTTCTTCTAGGTTGAAGCGTTCGTCTACACTAACAGTTTTTATATTTAGGTTTCCCTCTGTTCTCTCCTATATAGAAAGATGAATTTGGAACTCTAAATCCAACATGCTTTGTAGTAGCTCCTTGAAACTTGACAAAATAAAGGAGTTCTCAGTTTTGTCTCTATGGTTTGTTTCCTCTACAAGTAGCCCTAGGCACAGACTGTGGAAAAGCACTTTCAATGAGAGGTGTTGCCAAGCTTCTAAGAAATAACGAGTTTCCGAAATACCAGCAAATATTTTTTCACCCAATCTTGATGATACTTGTTGCTAATGATCAGTACACAAATCCCACTTTGCTCACCAAATTTAGTTCTTCTAGGTTGAAGAGTTCGTGTACAGTAGCAGTTTTTATATTTAGGTTTCCCTCTGTTCTCTCCTATATAGATAGATGAATTTGGAACTCTAAATCCAACATGGTTTGTAGTAGCTCTTTGAAATTGGCAAAATAAAGGAGTTCTCAGTTTTGTCTCTATGGTTTGTTTCCTTTTAAAGTAGCCCTAGGCACAGACTGTGGAAAGCACTTTCATTGAGATGGGTTGTCAAGCTTCTAAGAAATAACGAGTTTCTGAAATACCAGCAAATATTTTTCACACAATCTTGTTGATACTTGGTGGTAATGATCAGTACACAAATCCCACTTGGCTCCTCAAATTTTGTTCTTCTAGGTTGAAGCGTTCGTCTACAGTAGCAGTTTTTATATTTAGGTTTCTCTCTGTTCTCTCCTATATAGATAGATGAATTTGGAACTCTAAATCCAACATGGATTGTAGTAGCTCTTTGAAACTTGACAAAATAAAGGAGTTCTGAGTTTTGTCTCTATGGTTTGTTTCTTCTTCAAGTAGCCCTAGGCGCAGACTGTGGAAAAGCACTTTCATTGAGAGGGGTTGCCAAGCTTCTAAGAAATAACGAGTTTCCGAAGTACCAGCAAATATTTTTTCACCCAATCTTGATGATACTGGTTGCTAATGATGAGTACACAAATCCCACTTGGCTCACCAAATTGTGTTCTTCTATGTTGAAGCGTTCGCCTACAGTAGAAGTTTTTATATTTAGGTTTCCCTCTGTTCTCTCCTATATAGATATATGAATTTGTAACTCTAAATCCAACATGGTTTGTAGTAGCTCTTTGAAACTTGACAAAATAAAGGAGTTCTCAGTTTTGTCTCTATGGTTTGTTTCCTCTTCAAGTAGCCCTAGGCAGAGACTGTGGAAGCACTTTCATTGAGATGGGTTGCCAAGCTTCTAAGAAATAACGAGTTTCCATAATACCAGCAAATATTTTTTCACCCAATCTTGATGATACTGGTTGCTAATGATCAGTACACAAATCCCACTTGGCTCACCAAATTTTGTTCTTCTAGGTTGAAGCGTTCGTCTACAGTAGCAGGTTTTATATTTAGGTTTCCCTCTGTTCTCTCCCATATAGATAGATGAATTTGGAACTCTAAATCCAACATGGTTTGTAGTAGCTCTTTGAAACTTGACAAAATAAAGGAGTTCTCAGTTTTGTCGCTATGGTTTGTTTCCTCTTCAAGTAGCCCTAGGCACAGACTGTGGAAAAGCACTTTCATTGAGAGGGGTTGCAAAGCTTCTAAGAAATAACGAGTTTCCGAAATACCAGCAAATATTTTTTCACCCAATCTTGATGATACGTGGTGGTAATGATCAGTACACAAATCCCACTTTGCTCACCAAATTTAGTTCTTCTAGGTTGAAGCGTTCGTGTACAGTAGCAGTTTTTATATTTAGGTTTCCCTCTGTTCTCTCCTATACAGATAGATGAATTTGGAACTCTGAATCCAACATGGTTTGTAGTAGCTCTTTGAAACTTGACAAAATAAAGGAGTTCTCAGTTTTGTCTCTATGGTTTGTTTCCTCTTCAAGTAGCCCTACGCACAGACTGTGGAAAAACACTTTCATTGAGAGGGGTTGCCAAGCTTCTAAGAAATAACGAGTTTCCGAAATTCCAGCAAATATTTTTTCACCCAATCTTGATGATACGTGATGGTAATGAAAAGTACACAAATCCCACTTGGCTCACCAAATTTTGTTTTGCTACGTTGAAGCCTTCGTTTACAGTAGCAGTTTTTATTTTCAGGTTTCACTCTGTTCTCTCCTATATAGATAGATGAATTTGGAACTCTAAATCCAACATGGTTTGTAGTAGCTCTTTGAAACTTGGCAAAATAAAGGAGTTCTCAGTTTTGTCTCTATGGTTTGTTTCCTTTTAAAGTAGCCCTAGGCACACACTGTGGAAAGCACTTTCATTGAGATGGGTTGTCAAGCTTCTAAGAAATAACGAGTTTCCGAAATACCAGCAAATATTTTTTCACCCAAACTTGATGATACTTGGTGGTAATGATTAGTATACAAATCCCACTTGGCTTACCAAATTTTGGTCTTCTAGGTTGAAGCGTTCGTCTACAGTAGCAGTTTTTATATTTAGGTTTCCCTCTGGTCTCTCCTATATAGAAAGATGAATTTGGAACTCTAAATCCAACATGCTTTGTAGTAGCTCCTTGAAACTTGACAAAATAAAGGAGTTCTCAGTTTTGTCTCTATGGTTTGTTTCCTCTACAAGTAGCCCTAGGCACAGACTGTGGAAAAGCACTTTCAATGAGAGGGGTTGCCAAGCTTCTAAGAAATAACCAGTTTCCGAAATACCAGCAAATATTTTTTCACCCAATCTTGATAATACTTGGTGGTAATGATCAGTACACAAATCCCACTTTGCTCCCCAAATTTTGTTCTTCTAGGTTGAAGCGTTCGTCTACAGTAGCAGGTTTTATATTTAGGTTTCCCTCTGTTGTCTCCCATATAGATAGATGAATTTGGAACTCTAAATCCAACATGGTTTGTAGTAGCTCTTTGAAACTTGACAAAATAAAGGAGTTCTCAGTTTTGTCTCTATGGTTTGTTTCCTCTTCAAGTAGCCCTACGCACAGACTGTGGAAAAACACTTTCATTGAGAGGGGTTGCCAAGCTTCTAAGAAATAACGAGTTTCCGAAATTCCAGCAAATATTTTTTCACCCAATCTTGATGATACGTGATGGTAATGAAAAGTACACAAATCCCACTTGGCTCACCAAATTTGTTTTGCTACGTTGAAGCCTTCGTTTACAGTAGCAGTTTTTATTTTCAGGTTTCACTCTGTTCTCTCCTATATAGATAGATGAATTTGGAACACTAAATCCAACATGGTTTGTAGTAGCTCTTTGAAACTTGGCAAAATAAAGGAGTTCTCAGTTTTGTCTCTATGGTTTGTTTCCTTTTAAAGTAGCCCTAGGCACAGACTGTGGAAAAACACTTTCATTGAGAGGGTTTGCCAAGCTTCTAAGAAATAACGAGTTTCCGAAATACCAGCAAATATTTTTTCACCCAATCTTGATGATACGTGATGGTAATGAAAAATACACAAATCCCACTTGGCTTACCAAATTTAGTTCTTCTAGGTTGAAGCGTTCGTGTACAGTAGCAGTTTTTATATTTAGGTTTCCCTCTTTTCTATCCTATATAGATAGATGAATTTGGAACTCTAAATCCAACATGGTTTGTAGTAGCTCTTTGAAACTTGGCAATATAAAAGAGTTCTCAGTTTTGTCTCTATGGTTTGTTTCCTTTTAAAGTAGCCCTAGGCACAGACTGTGGAAAGCACTTTCATTGAGATGGGTTGTCAAGCTTCTAAGAAATAACGAGTTTCCGAAATACCAGCAAATATTTTTCACACAATCTTGTTGGTACTTGGTGGTAATGATCAGTACACAAATCCCACTTGGCTCACCAAATTTTGTTCTTCTTGGTTGAAGCGTTCGCCTACAGTAGCAGTTTTTATATTTAGGTTTCCTTCTGTTCTCTCCTATATAGATATATGAATGTGGAACTCTAAATCCAACATGGTTTGTAGTAGCTCTTTGAAACTTGTCAAAATAAAGGAGTTCTCAGTTTTGTCTCTATTGTTTATTTCCTCTTCAAGTAGCCCTACGCACAGACTGTGGAAAAACACTTTCATTGAGAGGGGTTGCCAAGCTTCTAAGAAATAACGAGTTTCCGAAATTCCAGCAAATATTTTTTCACCCAATCTTGATGATACGTGATGGTAATGAAAAGTACACAAATCCCACTTGGCTCACCAAATTTTGTTTTGCTACGTTGAAGCCTTCGTTTACAGTAGCAGTTTTTATTTTCAGGTTTCACTCTGTTCTCTCCTATATAGATAGATGAATTTGGAACTCTAAATCCAACATGGTTTGTAGTAGCTCTTTGAAACTTGGCAAAATAAAAGAGTTCTCAGTTTTATCTCTATGGTTTGTTTCCTTTTAAAGTAGCCCTAGGCACAGACTGTGGAAAGCACTTTCATTGAGATGGGTTGTCAAGCTTCTAAGAAATAACGATTTTCCGAAATACAAGCAAATATTTTTCACACAATCTTGTTGATACTTGGTGGTAATGATCAGTACACAAATCCCACTTGGCTCACCAAATTTTGTTCTTCTAGGTTGAAGCGTTCGTCTACAGTAGCAGTTTTTATATTTAGGTTTCTCTCTGTTCTCTCCTATATAGATAGATGAATTTGGAACTCTAAATCCAACATGGTTTGTAGTAGCTCTTTGAACCTTGACAAAATAAAGGAGTTCTCAGATTTGTCTCTATGGTTTGTTTCCTCTTCAAGTAGCCCTAGGCACAGACTGTGGAAAAACACTTTCATTGAGAGGGTTTGCCAAGCTTCTAAGAAATAACGAGTTTCCGAAATACCAGCAAATATTTTTTCACCCAATCTTGATGATACGTGATGGTAATGAAAAATGCACAAATCCCACTTGGCTTACCAAATTTAGTTCTTCTAGGTTGAAGCGTTCGTGTACAGTAGCAGTTTTTATATTTAGGTTTCCCTCTTTTCTATCCTATATAGATAGATGAATTTGGAACTCTAAATCCAACATGGTTTGTAGTAGCTCTTTGAAACTTGGCAAAATAAAAGAGTTCTCAGTTTTGTCTCTATGGTTTGTTTCCTTTTAAAGTAGCCCTAGGCACAGACTGTGGAAAGCACTTTCATTGAGATGGGTTGTCAAGCTTCTAAGAAATAACGAGTTTCCGAAATACCAGCAAATATTTTTCACACAATCTTGTTGGTACTTGGTGGTAATGATCAGTACACAAATCCCACTTGGCTCACCAAATTTTGTTCTTCTAGGTTGAAGCATTCGTCTATAGTAGCAGTTTTTATATTTAGGTTTCTCTCTGTTCTCTCCTATATAGATAGATGAATTTGGAACTCTAAATCCAACGTGGTTTGCAGTAGCTCTTTGAAACTTGACAAAATAAAGGAGTTCT
Organism: Callospermophilus lateralis; assembly: GCF_048772815.1. Classification (NCBI taxonomy): domain Eukaryota; kingdom Metazoa; phylum Chordata; class Mammalia; order Rodentia; family Sciuridae; genus Callospermophilus; species Callospermophilus lateralis. The sequence goes on from NW_027513625.1 coordinate 71,395, forward strand.
CAGATTTGTCTCTATGGTTTGTTTCCTCTTCAAGTAGCCCTAGGCACAGACTGTGGAAAGCACTTTCATTGAGAGGGTTTCATAAGCTTCTACGAAATAACGAGTTTCCGAAATACCAGCAAATATTTTTTCACCCAATCTTGATAATACTTGGTGGTAATGATCAGAACACAAATCCCACTTGGCTCCACAAATTTTGTTCTTCTAGGTTGAAGCGTTCGTCTACAGTAGCAGATTTTATATTTAGGATTTCCTCTGTTCTCTCCCATATAGATAGATGAATTTTAACTCAGGTTTTATATTTAGGATTTCCTCTGTTCTCTCCCATATAGATAGATGAATTTTAACTCTAAATCCAACATGGTTTGTAGTAGCTCTTTGAAACTTGACAAAATAAAGGAGTTCTTAGTTTTGTCGCTATGGTTTGTTTCTTATTCTAGTAGCCCTAGGCACAGACTGTGGAAAAGCACTTTCATTGAGAGGGGTTCCCAAGCGTCTAAGAAATAACGAGTTTCCGAAATACCAGCAAATATTTTTTCACCCAATCTTGATGATACGTGGTGGTAATGATCAGTACACAAGTCCCACTTGGCTCACCAAATTTTGTTCTTCTAGGTTGAAGCGTTCGTCTACAGTAGCAGTTTTTATATTTAGGTTTCTCTCTGTTCTCTCCAATATAGATAGATGAATTTGGAACTCTAAATCCAACATGGTTTGTAGTAGCTCTTTGAAACTTGACAAAATAAAGGAGTTCTCAGATTTGTCACTATGTTTTGTTTCCTCTTCAAGTAGCCCTAGGCACAGACTGTGGAAAAGCACTTTCATTGAAAGGGGTTGCCAAGCTTCTAAGAAATAACGAGTTTCGGAAATACCAGCAAATATTTTTTCACCCAAACTTGATGATACTTGGTGGTAATGATTAGTATACAAATCCCACTTGGCTTACCAAATTTTGTTCTTTTAGGTTGAAGCGTTCGTCTACAGTAGCAGTTTTTATATTTAGGTCTCCCTCTGTTCTCTCCTATATAGATAGATGAATTTGGAACTCTAAATCCAACATGCTTTGTAGTAGGTCCTTGAAACTTGACAAAATAAAGGAGTTCTCAGTTTTGTCTCTATGGTTTGTTTCCTCTTTAAGTAGCCCTAGGCACAGACTGTGGAAAAGCACTTTCATTGAGAGGGGTTGCCAAGCTTCTAAGAAATAATGAGTTTCCGAAATACCAGCAAATATTTTTTCACCCAATCTTGATGATACTTGTTGCTAATGATCAGTACACGAATCTCACTTTGCTCACCAAATTTAGTTCTTCTAGGTTGAAGCGTTCGTGTACAGTAGCAGTTTTTATATTTAGGTTTCCCTCTGTTCTCTCCTATACAGATAGATGAATTTGGAACTCTAAATCCAACATGGTTTGTAGTAGCTCTTTGAAACTTGACAAAATAAAGGAGTTCTCAGTTTTGTCTCTCTGTTTTGTTTCCTCTTCATGTAGCCCTAGGAACAGACTGTGGAAAAGCACTTTCATTGAGATGGGTTGCCAAGCTTCTAAGAAATATCGAGTTTCCGAAATACCAGCAAATATTTTTTCACCCAAACTTGATGATACTTGGTGGTAATGATCAGCACACAAATCCCACTTGGCTAAACAATTTTTGTTCATCTAGGATGAAGCATTCGTGTACAGTAGCAGTTTTTATATTTAGGTTTCCCTCTGTTTTCTCCTATATAGACAGATGAATTTGGAACTCTAAATCGAACATGGTTTGTAGTAGCTCTTTGAAACTTGTCAAAATAAAGGAGTTCTCAGTTTTGTCTCTATGGTTTGTTTCCTCTTAAAGTAGCCCTAGGCACAGACTGTGGAAAGTACTTTCATTGAGATTGGTTGCCAAGCTTCTAAGAAATAACGAGTTTCCGAAATACCAGCAAATATTTCTTCACCCAATCTTGATGATACTTGTTGGTAGTGATCAGTACACAAATGCTACTTGACTCACCAAATTTTGTTTTCTAGGTTGAAGCGTTCGTCTACAGTAGCAGTTTTATATTTAGGTTTCTCTCTGTTCTCTCCTATATAGATAGATGAATTTGGAACTCTAAATCCAACGTGGTTTGCAGTAGCTCTTTGAAACTTGACAAAATAAAGGAGTTCTCAGATTTGTCTCAATGGTTTGTTTCCTCTTCAAGTAGCCCTAGGCACAGACTGTGGAAAGCACTTTCATTGAGATTGGTTGTCAAGCTTCAAAGAAATAACGATTTTCCGAAATACCAGCAAATATTTTTCACACAATCTTGTTGATACTTGGTGGTAATGATCAGTACACAAATCCCACTTGGCTCACCAAATTTTGTTCTTCTAGGTTGAAGCGTTCGTCTACAGTAGCAGTTTTTATATTTAGGTTTCTCTCTGTTCTCTTCAATATAGATAGATGAATTTGGAACTCTAAATCCAACCTGGTTTGTAGTAGCTCTTTGAAACTTGAGAAAATAAAGGAGTTCTCAGATTTGTCTCTATGGTTTGTTTCCTCTTCAAGTAGCCCTAGGCACAGACTGTGGAAAAACACTTTCATTGAGAGGGGTTGCCAAGCTTCTAAGAAATAACGAGTTTCCGAAATACCAGCAAATATTTTTTCACCCAATCTTGATGATACTTGTTGCCAATGATCAGTACACAAATCCCACTTGGCTCACCAAATTTAGTTCTTCTAGGTTGAAGCGTTCGTGTACAGTAGCAGTTTTTATATTTAGGTTTCCCTATGTTCTCTCCTATACAGATAGATGAATTTGGAACTCTAAATCCAACATGGTTTTTAGTAGGTCTTTGAAACTTGACAAAATAAAGGAGTTCTCAGTTTTGTCTCTCTGGTTTGTTTCCTCTTCATGTAGCCCTAAGAACAAACTGTGGAAAAGCACTTTCATTGAGATGAGTTGCCAAGCTTCTAAGACATATCGAGTTTCCGAAATACCAGCAAATATTTTTTCACACAAACTTGATGATACTTGGTGGTAATGATCAGCACACAAATCCCACTTGGCTAACCAATTTTTGTTCATCTAGGATGAAGCATTCGTGTACAGTAGCAGTTTTTATATTTAGGTTTCCCTCTGTTCTCTCCTATATAGATAGATGAATTTGGAACTCTAAATCCAACATGGTTTGTAGTAGCTCTTTGAAACTTGACAAAATAAAGGAGTTCTCAGTTTTGTCTCTATGGTTTGTTTCCTCTTAAAGTAGTCCTAGGCACAGACTGTGGAAAGCACTTTCATTGAGATTGGTTGCCAAGCTTCTAAGAAATAACGAGTTTCCGAAATACCAGCAAATATTTCTTCACGCAATCTTGATGATACTTGGTGGTAGTGATCAGTACACAAATCCCACTTGCCTCATAAATTTTGTTCTTCTAGGTTGAAGCGTTCGTCTACAGTAGCAGTTTTATATTTAGGTTTCTCTCTGTTCTCTCCTATATAGATAGATGAATTTGGAACTCTAAATCCAACGTGGTTTGCAGTAGCGCTTTGAAACTTGACAAAATAAAGGAGTTCTCAGATTTGTCTCTATGGTTTGTTTCCTCTTCAAGTAGCCCGAGACACAGACTGTGGAAAAGCACTTTCATTGAGAGGGTTTGCCAAGCTTCTAAGAAATAACGAGTTTCCGAAATACCAGCAAATATTTTTTCACCCAATCTTGATGATACTTGGTGGTAATGATTAGTATACAAATCCCACTTGGCTTACCAAATTTTGTTCTTCTAGGTTGAAGCGTTCGTCTACAGTAGCAGTTTTTATATTTATGTTTCCCTCTGTTCTCTCCTATATAGATAGATGAATTTAGAACTCTAAATCCAACATGCTTTGTAGTAGCTCCTTGAAACTTGACAAAATAAAGGAGTTCTCAGTTTTGTCTCTATGGTTTGTTTCCTCTTCAAGTAGCCCTAGGCACAGACTGTGGAAAAGCAATTTAATTGAGAGGGGTTGCCAAGCTTCTAAGAAATAACGAGTTTCCGAAATACCAGCAAATATTTTTTCACCCAATCTTGATGATACTTGTTGCCAATGATCAGTACACAAATCCCACTTGGCTCACCAAATTTAGTTCTTCTAGGTTGAAGCGTTCGTGTACAGTAGCAGTTTTTAGATTTAGGTTTCCCTCTGTTCTCTCCTATATAGATAGATGAATTTGGAACTCTAAATCCAACATGGTTTGTAGAAGCTCTTTGAAACTTGACAAAATAAAGGAGTTCTCAGTTTTGTCTCTATGTTTTGTTTCCTCTTCAAGTAGCCCTAGGCACTGACTGTGGAAAAACACTTTCTTTGAGAGGGGTTGCCAAGCTTCTAAGAAATAACGAGTTTCCGAAATACCAGCAAATATTTTTTCACCCAATCTTGATGATACGTGATGGTAATGAAAAGTACACAAATCCCACTTGGCTCACCAAATTTTGTTTTGCTACGTTGAAGCCTTCGTTTACAGTAGCAGTTTTTATTTTCAGGTTTCACTCTGTTCTCTCCTATATAGATAGATGAATTTGGAAATCTAAATCCAACATGGTTTGTATTAGCTCTTTGAAACTTGGCAAAATAAAGGAGTTCTCAGTTTTGTCTTAATGGTTTGTTTCCTTTTAAAGTAGCCCTAGGCACAGACTGTGGAAAGCACTTTCATTGAGATGGGTTGTCAAGCTTCTAAGAAATAACGATTTTCCGAAATACCAGCAAATATTTTTCACACAATCTTGTTGATACTTGGTGGTAATGATCAGTACACAAATCCCACTTGGCTCACCAAATTTTGTTCTTCTAGTTTGAAGCGTTCGTCTACAGTAGCAGTTTTTATATTTAGGTTTCTCTCTGTTCTCTCCTATATAGATAGATGAATTTGGAACTCTAAATCCAACATGGTTTGTAGTAGCTCTGTGAACCTTGACAAAATAAAGGAGTTCTCAGATTTGTCTCTATGGTTTGTTTCCTCTTCAAGTAGCCCTAGGCGCAGACTGTGGAAAAACACTTTCATTGAGAGGGTTTGCCAAGCTTCTAAGAAATAACGAGTTTCCGAAATACCAGCAAATATTTTTTCACCCAATCTTGATGATACGTGAAGGTAATGAAAAGTACACAAATCCCACTTGGCTTAAAAAATTTAGTTCTTCTAGGTTGAAGCGTTCGTGTACAGTTGCAGTTTTTATATTTAGGTTTCCCTCTTTTCTATCCTATATAGATAGATGAATTTGGAACTCTAAATCCAACATGGTTTGTAGTAGCTCTTTGAAACTTGGCAAAATAAAGGAGTTCTCAGTTTTGTCTCTATGGTTTGTTTCCTTTTAAAGTAGCCCTAGGCACAGACTGTGGAAAGCACTTTCATTGAGATGGGTTGTCAAGCTTCTAAGAAATAACGAGTTTCCGAAATACCAGCAAATATTTTTCACACAATCTTGTTGATACTTGGTGGTAATGATCAGTACACAAATCCCACTTGGCTCACCAAATTTTGTTCTTCTAGGTTGAAGCGTTCTTCTACAGTAGCAGTTTTTATATTTAGGTTTCTCTCTGTTCTCTCCTATATAGATAGATGAATTTGGAACTCTAAATCCAACATGGTTTGTAGTAGCTCTTTGAAACTTGACAAAATAAAGGAGTTCTCAGATTTGTCTCTATGGTTTGTTTCCTCTTCAAGTAGCCCTAGGCACAGACTGTGGAAAGCACTTTCATTGAGATGGGTTGTCAAGCTTCTAAGAAATAACGAGTTTCCGAAATACCAGCAAATATTTTTCACACAATCTTGTTGATACTTGGTGGTAATGATCAGTACACAAATCCCACTTGGCTCACCAAATTTTGTTCTAGGTTGAAGCGTTCGTCTACAGTAGCAGTTTTTATATTTAGGTATCTCTCTGTTCTCTCCTATATAGATAGATGAATTTGGAACTCTAAATCCAACATGGTTTGTAGTAGCTCTTTGAAACTTGACAAAATAAAGGAGGTCTCAGATTTGTCTCTGTGGTTTGTTTCCTTTTCAAGTAGCCCTAGGCACAGACTGTGGAAAATCACTTTCATTGAGAGGGGTTCCCAAGCTTCTAAGAAATAACGAGTTTCCGAAATACCAGCAAATATTTTTTTTCAACCAATCTTGATGATACTTGGTGGTAATGATCAATACACAAATCCCACTTGGCTTACCAAATTTTGTTCTTCTAGGTTGAAGCGTTCGTGTACAGTAGCAGTTTTTATATTTAGGTTTCCCTCTGTTCTCTCCTATACAGATAGATGAATATGGAACTCTAAATCCAACGTGGTTTGTAGTAGCTCTTTGAAACTTGACAAAATAAAGGAGTTCTCAGTTTTGTCGCTATGGTTTGTTTCCTATTCCAGTAGCCCTAGGCACAGACTGTGGAAAAGCACTTTCATTGAGAGGGGTTCCCAAGCGTCTAAGAAATAACGAGTTTCCGAAATACCAGCAAATATTTTTTCACCCAATCTTGATGATACGTGGTGGTAATGATCAGTACACAAGTCCCACTTGGCTCACCAAATTTTGTTCTTCTAGGTTGAAGCGTTCGTCTACAGTAGCAGTTTTATATTTAGGTTTCTCTCTGTTCCCTCCTATATAGATAGATGAATTTGGAACTCTAAATCCAACGTGGTTTGCAGTAGCTCTTTGAAACTTGACAAAATAAAAGAGTTCTCAGATTTGTCTCTATGGTTTGTTTCCTCTTCAAGTAGCCCTAGGCACAGACTGTGGAAAGCACTTTCATTGAGATGGGTTGTCAAGCTTCAAAGAAATAACGAGTTTCCGAAATACCAGCAAATATTTTTCACACAATCTTGTTGATACTTGGTGGTAATGATCAGTACACCAATCCCACTTGGCTCACCAAATTTTGTTTTTCCAGGTTGAAGCGTTCGTCTACAGTAGCAGTTTTTATATTTAGGTTTCTCTCTGTTCTCTTCAATATAGATAGATGAATTTGGAACTCTAAATCCAACCTGGTTTGTAGTAGCTCTTTGAAACTTGACAAAATAAAGGAGTTCTCAGATTTGTCTCTATGGTTTGTTTCCTCTTCAAGTAGCCCTAGGCACAGACTGTGGAAAAACACTTTCATTGAGAGGGGTTGCCAAGCTTCTAAGAAATAACGAGTTTCCGAAATACCAGCAAATATTTTTTCACCCAATGTTGATGATACTTGGTGCTAATGATCAGTACACAAATCCCACTTGGCTCACCAAATTTAGTTCTAGGTTGAAGCGTTCGTGTACAGTAGCAGTTTTTATATTTAGGTTTCCCTATGTTCTCTCCTATACAGATAGATGAATTTGGAACTCTAAATCCAACATGGTTTGTAGTAGCTCTTTGAAACTTGACAAAATAAAGGAGTTCTCAGTTTTGTCTCTCTGGTTTGTTTCCTCTTCATGTAGCCCTAAGAACAAACTGTGGAAAAGCACTTTCATTGAGATGAGTTGCCAAGCTTCTAAGAAATATCGAGTTTCCGAAATACCAGCAAATATTTTTTCAACCAAACTTGATGATACTTGGAGGTAATGATCAGCACACAAATCCCACTTGGCTAACCAATTTTTGTTCATCTAGGATGAAGCATTCGTGTACAGTAGCAGTTTTTATATTTAGGTTTCCCTCTGTTCTCTCCTATATAGATAGATGAATTTGGAACTCTAAATCCAACATGGTTTGTAGTAGCTCTTTGAAACTTGACAAAATAAAGGAGTTCTCAGTTTTGTCTCTATGGTTTGTTTCCTCTTAAAGTAGTCCTAGGCACAGACTGTGGAAAGCACTTTCATTGAGATTGGTTGCCAAGCTTCTAAGAAATAACGAGTTTCCGAAATACCAGCAAATATTTCTTCACCCAATCTTGATGATACTTGTTGGTAGTGATCAGTACACAAATCCCACTTGCCTCATAAATTTTGTTCTTCTAGGTTGAAGCGTTCGTCTACAGTAGCAGTTTTATATTTAGGTTTCTCTCTGTTCTCTCCTATATAGATAGATGAATTTGGAACTCTAAATCCAACGTGGTTTGCAGTAGCGCTTTGAAACTTGACAAAATAAAGGAGTTCTCAGATTTGTCTCTATGGTTTGTTTCCTCTTCAAGTAGCCCGAGACCCAGACTGTGGAAAAGCACTTTCATTGAGAGGGTTTGCCAAGCTTCTAAGAAATAACGAGTTTCCGAAATACCAGCAAATATTTTTTCACCCAATCTTGATGATACTTGGTGGTAATGATTAGTATACAAATCCCACTTGGCTTACCAAATTTTGTTCTTCTAGGTTGAAGCGTTCGTCTACAGTAGCAGTTTTTATATTTATGTTTCCCTCTGTTCTCTCCTATATAGATAGATGAATTTAGAACTCTAAATCCAACATGCTTTGTAGTAGCTCCTTGAAACTTGACAAAATAAAGGAGTTCTCAGTTTTGTCTCTATGGTTTGTTTCCTCTTCAAGTAGCCCTAGGCACAGACTGTGGAAAAGCAATTTAATTGAGAGGGGTTGCCAAGCTTCTAAGAAATAACGAGTTTCCGAAATACCAGCAAATATTTTTTCACCCAATCTTGATGATACTTGTTGCCAATGATCAGTACACAAATCCCACTTGGCTCACCAAATTTAGTTCTTCTAGGTTGAAGCGTTCGTGTACAGTAGCAGTTTTTAGATTTAGGTTTCCCTCTGTTCTCTCCTATATAGATAGATGAATTTGGAACTCTAAATCCAACATGGTTTGTAGAAGCTCTTTGAAACTTGACAAAATAAAGGAGTTCTCAGTTTTGTCTCTATGTTTTGTTTCCTCTTCAAGTAGCCCTAGGCACTGACTGTGGAAAAACACTTTCTTTGAGAGGGGTTGCCAAGCTTCTAAGAAATAACGAGTTTCCGAAATACCAGCAAATATTTTTTCACCCAATCTTGATGATACGTGATGGTAATGAAAAGTACACAAATCCCACTTGGCTCACCAAATTTTGTTTTGCTACGTTGAAGCCTTCGTTTACAGTAGCAGTTTTTATTTTCAGGTTTCACTCTGTTCTCTCCTATATAGATAGATGAATTTGGAACTCTAAATCCAACATGGTTTGTATTAGCTCTTTGAAACTTGGCAAAATAAAGGAGTTCTCAGTTTTGTCTTAATGGTTTGTTTCCTTTTAAAGTAGCCCTAGGCACAGACTGTGGAAAGCACTTTCATTGAGATGGGTTGTCAAGCTTCTAAGAAATAACGATTTTCCGAAATACCAGCAAATATTTTTCACACAATCTTGTTGATACTTGGTGGTAATGATCAGTACACAAATCCCACTTGGCTCACCAAATTTTGTTCTTCTAGTTTGAAGCGTTCGTCTACAGTAGCAGTTTTTATATTTAGGTTTCTCTCTGTTCTCTCCTATATAGATAGATGAATTTGGAACTCTAAATCCAACATGGTTTGTAGTAGCTCTGTGAACCTTGACAAAATAAAGGAGTTCTCAGATTTGTCTTTATGGTTTGTTTCCTCTTCAAGTAGCCCTAGGCGCAGACTGTGGAAAAACACTTTCATTGAGAGGGTTTGCCAAGCTTCTAAGAAATAACGAGTTTCCGAAATACCAGCAAATATTTTTTCACCCAATCTTGATGATACGTGAAGGTAATGAAAAGTACACAAATCCCACTTGGCTTAAAAAATTTAGTTCTTCTAGGTTGAAGCGTTCGTGTACAGTTGCAGTTTTTATATTTAGGTTTCCCTCTTTTCTATCCTATATAGATAGATGAATTTGGAACTCTAAATCCAACATGGTTTGTAGTAGCTCTTTGAAACTTGGCAAAATAAAGGAGTTCTCAGTTTTGTCTCTATGGTTTGTTTCCTTTTAAAGTAGCCCTAGGCACAGACTGTGGAAAGCACTTTCATTGAGATGGGTTGTCAAGCTTCTAAGAAATAACGAGTTTCCGAAATACCAGCAAATATTTTTCACACAATCTTGTTGATACTTGGTGGTAATGATCAGTACACAAATCCCACTTGGCTCACCAAATTTTGTTCTTCTAGGTTGAACCGTTCTTCTACAGTAGCAGTTTTTATATTTAGGTTTCTCTCTGTTCTCTCCTATATAGATAGATGAATTTGGAACTCTAAATCCAACATGGTTTGTAGTAGCTCTTTGAAACTTGACAAAATAAAGGAGTTCTCAGATTTGTCTCTATGGTTTGTTTCCTCTTCAAGTAGCCCTAGGCACAGACTGTGGAAAGCACTTTCATTGAGATGGGTTGTCAAGCTACTAAGAAATAACGAGTTTCCGAAATACCAGCAAATATTTTTCACACAATCTTGTTGATACTTGGTGGTAATGATCAGTACACAAATCCCACTTGGCTCACCAAATTTTGTTCTAGGTTGAAGCGTTCGTCTACAGTAGCAGTTTTTATATTTAGGTATCTCTCTGTTCTCTCCTATATAGATAGATGAATTTGGAACTCTAAATCCAACATGGTTTGTAGTAGCTCTTTGAAACTTGACAAAATAAAGGAGGTCTCAGATTTGTCTCTGTGGTTTGTTTCCTTTTCAAGTAGCCCTAGGCACAGACTGTGGAAAATCACTTTCATTGAGAGGGGTTCCCAAGCTTCTAAGAAATAACGAGTTTCCGAAATACCAGCAAATATTTTTTTTCAACCAATCTTGATGATACTTGGTGGTAATGATCAGTACACAAATCCCACTTGGCTTACCAAATTTTGTTCTTCTAGGTTGAAGCGTTCGTGTACAGTAGCAGTTTTTATATTTAGGTTTCCCTCTGTTCTCTCCTATACAGATAGATGAATATGGAACTCTAAATCCAACATGGTTTGTAGTAGCTCTTTGAAACTTGACAAAATAAAGGAGTTCTCAGTTTTGTCGCTATGGTTTGTTTCCTATTCCAGTAGCCCTAGGCACAGACTGTGGAAAAGCACTTTCATTGAGAGGGGTTCCCAAGCGTCTAAGAAATAACGAGTTTCCGAAATACCAGCAAATATTTTTTCACCCAATCTTGATGATACGTGGTGGTAATGATCAGTACACAAGTCCCACTTGGCTCACCAAATTTTGTTCTTCTAGGTTGAAGCGTTCGTCTACAGTAGCAGTTTTATATTTAGGTTTCTCTCTGTTCCCTCCTATATAGATAGATGAATTTGGAACTCTAAATCCAACGTGGTTTGCAGTAGCTCTTTGAAACTTGACAAAATAAAAGAGTTCTCAGATTTGTCTCTATGGTTTGTTTCCTCTTCAAGTAGCCCTAGGCACAGACTGTGGAAAGCACTTTCATTGAGATGGGTTGTCAAGCTTCAAAGAAATAACGAGTTTCCGAAATACCAGCAAATATTTTTCACACAATCTTGTTGATACTTGGTGGTAATGATCAGTACACAAATCCCACTTGGCTCACCAAATTTTGTTTTTCCAGGTTGAAGCGTTCGTCTACAGTAGCAGTTTTTATATTTAGGTTTCTCTCTGTTCTCTTCAATATAGATAGATGAATTTGGAACTCTAAATCCAACCTGGTTTGTAGTAGCTCTTTGAAACTTGACAAAATAAAGGAGTTCTCAGATTTGTCTCTATGGTTTGTTTCCTCTTCAAGTAGCCCTAGGCACAGACTGTGGAAAAACACTTTCATTGAGAGGGGTTGCCAAGCTTCTAAGAAATAACGAGTTTCCGAAATACCAGCAAATATTTTTTCACCCAATCTTGATGATACTTGGTGCTAATGATCAGTACACAAATCCCACTTGGCTCACCAAATTTAGTTCTAGGTTGAAGCGTTCGTGTACAGTAGCAGTTTTTATATTTAGGTTTCCCTATGTTCTCTCCTATACAGATAGATGAATTTGGAACTCTAAATCCAACATGGTTTGTAGTAGCTCTTTGAAACTTGACAAAATAAAGGAGTTCTCAGTTTTGTCTCTATGGTTTGTTTCCTCTTAAAGTAGTCCTAGGCACAGACTGTGGAAAGCACTTTCATTGAGATTGGTTGCCAAGCTTCTAAGAAATAACGAGTTTCCGAAATACCAGCAAATATTTCTTCACCCAATCTTGATGATACTTGGTGGTAGTGATCAGTACACAAATCCCACTTGCCTCATAAATTTTGTTCTTCTAGGTTGAAGCGTTTGTCTACAGTAGCAGTTTTATATTTAGGTTTCTCTCTGTTCTCTCCTATATAGATAGATAATTTGGAACTCTAAATCCAACGTTGTTTGCAGTAGCTCTTTGAAACTTGACAAAATAAAGGAGTTCTCAGATTTGTCTCTATGTTTTGTTTCCTCTTCAAGTAGCCCGAGGCACAGACTGGGGAAAAGCACTTTCATTGAGAGGGTTTGCCAAGCTTCTAAGAAATAACGAGTTTCCGAAATACCAGCAAATATTTTTTCACCCAATCTTGATGATACTTGGTGGTAATGATTAGTATACAAATCCCACTTGGCTTACCAAATTTTGTTCTTCTAGATTGAAGCGTTCGTCTACAGTAGCAGTTTTTATATTTAGATTTCCCTCTGTTCTCTCCTATATAGATACATGAATTTAGAACTCTAAATCCAACATGCTTTGTAGTAGCTCCTTGAAACATGACAAAATAAAGGAGTTCTCAGTTTTGTCTCTATGGTTTGTTTCCTCTTCAAGAAGCCCTAGTCACAGACTGTGGAAAAGCAATTTCATTGAGAGGGGTTGCCAAGCTTCTAAGAAATAACGAGTTTCCGAAATACCAGCAAAAATTTTTTCACCCAATCTTGATGATACTTGTTGCTAATGATCAGTACACAAATCCCACTTGGCTCACCAAATTTAGTTCTTCTAGGTTGAAGCGTTCGTGTACAGTAGCAGTTTTTAGATTTAGGTTTCCATCTGTTCTCTCCTATAAAGATAGATGAATTTGGAACTCTAAATCCAACATGGTTTGTAGTAGCGCTTTGAAACTTGACAAAATAAAGGAGTTCTCAGTTTTGTCTCTATGGTTTGTTTCCTCTTCAGGTAGCCCTAGGCACAGACTGTGGAAAAACACTTTCATTGAGAGGGGTTGCCAAGCTTCTAAGAAATAACGAGTTTCCGAAATACCAGCAAATATTTTTTCACCCAATCTTGATGATACGTGATGGTAATGAAAAGTACACAAATCCCACTTGGCTCACCAAATTTTGTTTTGCTACGTTGAAGCCTTCGTTTACAGTAGCAGATTTTATTTTCAGGTTTCACTCTGTTCTCTCCTATATAGATAGATGAATTTGGAACTCTAAATCCAACATGGTTTGTAGTAGCTCTTTGAAACTTGGCAAAATAAAGGAGTTCTCAGTTTTGTCTCTATGGTTTGTTTCCTTTTAAAGTAGCCCTAGGCACAGACTGTGGAAAGCACTTTCATTGTGATGGGTTGTCAAGCTTCTAAGAAATAACGAGTTTCCGAAATACCAGCAAATATTTTTCACACAATCTTGTTGATACTTGGTGGTAATGATCAGTACACAAATCCCACTTGGCTCACCAAATTTTGTTCTTCTAGGTTGAAGCGTTCTTCTACAGTAGCAGTTTTTATATTTAGGTTTCTCTCTGTTCTCTCCTATATAGATAGATGAATTTGGAACTCTAAATCCAACATAGTTTGTAGTAGCTCTTTGAAACTTGACAAAATTAAGGGGTTCTCAGATTTGTCTCTATGGTTTGTTTCCTCTTCAAGCAGCCCTAGGCACAGACTGTGGAAAGCACTTTCATTGAGATGGGTTGTCAAGCTTCTAAGAAATAACGAGTTTCCGAAATACCACCAAATATTTTTCACAAAATCTTGTTGATACTTGGTGGTAATGATCAGTACACAAATCCCACTTGGCTCACCAAATTTTGTTCTAGGTTGAAACGTTCGTCTACAGTAGCAATTTTTATATTTAGGTTTCTCTCTGTTCTCTCCTATATAGATAGATGAATTTGGAACTCTAAATCCAACATGGTTTGTAGTAGCTCTTTGAAACTTGACAAAATAAAGGAGGTCTCAGATTTGTCTCTATGGTTTGTTTCCTTTTCAAGTAGCCCTAGGCACAGACTGTGGAAAATCACTTTCATTGAGAGGGGTTCCCAAGCTTCTAAGAAATAACGAGTTTCCGAAATACCAGCAAATATTTTTTTTCAACCAATCTTGATGATACTTGGTGGTAATGATCAGTACACAAATCCCAGTTGGCTTACCAAATTTTGTTCTTCTAGGTTGAAGCGTTCGTGTACAGTAGCAGTTTTTATATTTAGGTTTCCCTCGGTTCTCTCCTATACAGATAGATGAATATGGAACTCTAAATCCAACATGGTTTGTAGTAGCTCTTTGAAACTTGACAAAATAAAGGAGGTCTCAGATTTGTCTCTATGGTTTGTTTCCTCTTCAAGTAGCCCTAGGCACAGACTGTGGAAAAGCACTTTCATTGAGAGGGGTTCCCAAGCTTCTAAGAAAAAACGAGTTTACGAAATACCAGCAAATATTTTTTCACCCAATCTTGATGATACGTGGTGGTAATGATCAGTACACAAGTCCCACTTGGCTCACCAAATTTTGTTCTTCTAGGTTGAAGCGTTCGTCTACAGTAGCAGTTTTTATATTTAGGTTTCACTCTGTTCTCTCATATATAGATAGATAAATTTGGAACTCTAAATCCAACATGGTTTGTAGTAGCTCTTTGAAACTTGACAAAATAAAGGAGTTCTCAGTTTTGTCTCTATGGTTTGTTTCCTCTTCAAGTAGCCCTAGGCACAGACTGTGGAAAGCACTTTCATTGAGATGGGTTGTCAAGCTTCTAAGAAATAACGAGTTTCCGAAATACCAGCAAATATTTTTTCACCCAATCTTGATGATACGTGGTGGTAATGATCAGTACACAAGTCCCACTTGGCTCACCAAATTTTGTTCTTCTAGGTTGAAGCGTTCGTCTACAGTAGCAGTTTTTATATTTAGGTTTCACTCTGTTCTCTCATATATAGATAGATAAATTTGGAACTCTAAATCCAACATGGTTTGTAGTAGCTCTTTGAAACTTGACAAAATAAAGGAGTTCTCAGTTTTGTCTCTATGGTTTGTTTCCTCTTCAAGTAGCCCTAGGCACAGACTGTGGAAAGCACTTTCATTGAGATGGGTTGTCAAGCTTCTAAGAAATAACGAGTTTCCGAAATACCAGCAAATATTTTTTCACACAATCTTGTTGATACTTGGTGGTAATGATCAGTACACAAATCCCACTTGGCTCACCAAATTTGGTCTTCTAGGTTGAAGCGTTCGTCTACAGTAGCAGTTTTTATATTTAGGTTTCTCTCTGTTCTCTCCTATATAGATAGATGAATTTGGAACTCTAAATCCAACATGGTTTGTAGTAGCTCTTTGAAACTTGACAAAATAAAGGAGTTCTCAGATTTGTCACTATGTTTGTTTCCTCTTCAAGTAGCCCTAGGCACAGACTGTGGAAAAGCACTTTCATTGAAAGGGGTTGCCAAGCTTCTAGAAATAACGAGTTTCGGAAATACCAGCAAATATTTTTTCACCCAAACTTCATGATACTTGGTGGTAATGATTAGTATACAAATCCCACTTGGCTTACCAAATTTTGTTCTTCTAGGTTGAAGCGTTCGTCTACAGTAGCAGTTTTTATATTTAGGTTTCCCTCTGTTCTCTCCTATATAGAAAGATAAATTTGGAACTCTAAATCCAACATGCTTTGTAGTAGCTCCTTGAAACTTGACAAACTAAAGGAGTTCTCAGTTTTGTCTCTATGATTTGTTTCCTCTTCAAGTAGCCCTAGGCACAGACTGTGGAAGCACTTTCATTGAGATGGGTTGCCAAGCTTCTAAGAAATAACGAGTTTCCGAAATACCAGCAAATATTTTTTTTCAACCAATCTTGATGATACTTGGTGGTAATGATCAGTACACAAATCCCACTTGGCTTACCAAATTTTGTTTTTCTATGTTGAAGCGTTCGTGTACAGTAGCAGTTTTTATATTTAGGTTTCCCTCTGTTCTCTCCCATATAGATAGATGAATTTGGAACTCTAAATCCAACATGGTTTGTAGTAGCTCTTTGAAACTTACAAAATAAAGGAGTTCTTAGTTTTGTCGCTATGGTTTGTTTCCTCTTCAAGTAGCCCTAGGCACAGACTGTGGAAAAGCACTTTCATTGAGAGGGGTTCCCAAGCTTCTAAGAAATAACGAGTTTCCGAAATACCAGCAAATATTTTTTCACCCAATCTTGATGATACTTGTTGCTAATGATCAGTACACAAATCCCACTTTGCTCACCAAATTTAGTTATTCTAGGTTGAAGCGTTCGTGTACAGTAGCAGTTTTTATATTTAGGTTTCCCTCAGTTCTCTCCTATACAGATAGATGAATTTGGAACTCTAAATCCAACATGGTTTGTAGTAGCTCTTTGAAACTGGACCAAATAAAGGAGTTCTCAGTTTTGTCGCTATGGTTTGTTTCCTCTTCAAGTAGCCCTAGGCCCAGTCTGTGGAAAAGCACTTTCAATGAGAGGGGTTGCCAAGCTTCTAAGAAATAACGAGTTTCGGAAATACCAGCAAATATTTTTTCACCCAAACTTGATGATACTTGGTGGTAATGATTAGTATACAAATCCCACTAGGCTTACCAAATTTTGTTCTTCTAGGTTGAAGCGTTCGTCTACAGTAGCAGTTTTTATATTTAGGTTTCCCTCTGTTCTCTCCTATATAGAAAGATAAATTTGGAACTCTAAATCCAACATGCTTTGTAGTAGCTCCTTGAAACTTGACAAAATAAAGGAGTTCTCAGTTTTGTCTCTATGGTTTGTTTCCTCTACAAGTAGCCCTAGGCACAGACTGTGGAAAAGCACTTTCAATGAGAGGGGTTGCCAAGCTTCTAAGAAATAACGAGTTTCCGAAATACCAGCATATATTTTTTCACAAAATCTTGATGATACTTGTTGCTAAAGATCAGTACACAAATCCCACTTGGCTCACCAAATTTAGTTCTTCTAGGTTGAAGCGTTCGTGTACAGTAGCAGTTTTTATATTTAGGTTTCCCTCTGTTCTCTCCTATATAGATAGATGAATTTGGAACTCTAAATCCAACATGGTTTGTAGTAGCTCTTTGAAACTTGGCAAAATAAAGGAGTTCTCAGTTTTGTCTCTATGGTTTGTTTCCTTTTAAAGTAGCCCTAGGCACAGACTGTGGAAAGCACTTTCATTGAGATGGGTTGTCAATCTTCTAAGAAATAAAGAGTTTCCGAAATACCAGCAAATATTTTTCACACAATCTTGTTGATACTTGGTGGTAATGATCAGTACACAAATCCCACTTGGCTCAACAAATTTTGTTCTTCTAGGTTGAAGCGTTCATCTACAGTAGAAGTTTTTATATTTAGGTTTCTCTCTGTTCTCTCCTATATAGATAGATGAATTTGGAACTCTAAATCCAACATGGTTTGTAGTAGCTCTTTGAAACTTGACAAAATAAAGGAGTTCTCAGATTTGTCTCTATGGTTTGTTTCCTTTTCAAGTAGCCCTAGGCACAGACTGTGGAAAAGCACTTTCATTGAGAGGGGCTGCCAAGCTTCTAAGATATAACGAGTTTCCGAAATACCAGCAAATATTTTTTCACCCAATCTTGATGATACTTGGTGGTAATGATCAGTACACAAATCCCACTTGGCTTACCAAATTTTGTTCTTCTAGGTTAAAGCGTTCGTCTACAGTAGAAGTTTTTATATTTAGGTTTCTCTCTGTTCTCTCCTATATAGATAGATGAATTTGGAACTCTAAATCCAACATGGTTTGTAGTAGCTCTTTGAAACTTGACAAAATAAAGGAGTTCTCAGATTTTTCTCTATGGTTTGTTTCCTTTTCAAGTAGCCCTAGGCACAGACTGTGGAAAAGCACTTTCATTGAGAGGGTTTGCCAAGCTTCTAAGAAATAACGAGTTTCCGAAATACCAGCAAATATTTTTTCACCCAATCTTGATGATACTTGTTGCTAATGATCAGTACACAAATCCCACTTTGCTCACCAAATTTAGTTATTCTAGGTTGAAGCGTTCGTGTACAGTAGCAGTTTTTATATTTAGGTTTCCCTCTGTTCTCTCCTATACAGATAGATGAATTTGGAACTCTAAATCCAACATGGTTTGTAGTAGCTCTTTGAAACTGGACCAAATAAAGGAGTTCTCAGTTTTGTCGCTATGGTTTGTTTCCTCTTCAAGTAGCCCTTTTCCCAGACTGTGGAAAAGCACTTTCAATGAGAGGGGTTGCCAAGCTTCTAAGAAATAACGAGTTTCGGAAATACCAGCAAATATTTTTTCACCCAAACTTGATGATACTTGGTGGTAATGATTAGTATACAAATCCCACTAGGCTTACCAAATTTTGTTCTTCTAGGTTGAAGCGTTCGTCTACAGTAGCAGTTTTTATATTTAGGTTTCCCTCTGTTCTCTCCTATATAGAAAGATAAATTTGGAACTCTAAATCCAACATGCTTTGTAGTAGCTCCTTGAAACTTGACAAAATAAAGGAGTTCTCAGTTTTGTCTCTATGGTTTGTTTCCTCTACAAGTAGCCCTAGGCACAGACTGTGGAAAAGCACTTTCAATGAGAGGGGTTGCCAAGCTTCTAAGAAATAACGAGTTTCCGAAATACCAGCATATATTTTTTCACAAAATCTTGATGATACTTGTTGCTAAAGATCAGTACACAAATCCCACTTGGCTCACCAAATTTAGTTCTTCTAGGTTGAAGCGTTCGTGTACAGTAGCAGTTTTTATATTTAGGTTTCCCTCTGTTCTCTCCTATATAGATAGATGAATTTGGAACTCTAAATCCAACTTGGTTTGTAGTAGCTCTTTGAAACTTGGCAAAATAAAGGAGTTCTCAGTTTTGTCTCTATGGTTTGTTTCCTTTTAAAGTAGCCCTAATCACAGACTGTGGAAAGCACTTTCATTGAGATGGGTTGTCAAGCTTCTAAGAAATAAAGAGTTTCCGAAATACCAGCAAATATTTTTCACACAATCTTGTTGATACTTGGTGGTAATGATCAGTACACAAATCCCACTTGGCTCACCAAATTTTGTTCTTCTAGGTTGAAGCGTTCATCTACAGTAGAAGTTTTTATATTTAGGTTTCTCTCTGTTCTCTCCTATATAGATAGATGAATTTGGAACTCTAAATCCAACATGGTTTGTAGTAGCTCTTTGAAACTTGACAAAATAAAGGAGTTCTCAGTTTTGTCTCTATGGTTTGTTTCCTCTTCAAGTAGCCCTAGGCACAGACTGTGGAAAAGCACTTTCATTGAGAGGGGTTGCCAAGCTTCTAAGAAATAACGAGTTTCCGAAATACCAGCAAATATTTTTTCACCCAATCTTGATGATA
The DNA here is from genome assembly GCF_048772815.1 of Callospermophilus lateralis. Classification (NCBI taxonomy): domain Eukaryota; kingdom Metazoa; phylum Chordata; class Mammalia; order Rodentia; family Sciuridae; genus Callospermophilus; species Callospermophilus lateralis. The sequence continues at coordinate 90,741 of NW_027513625.1, forward strand.
CTTGTTGCTAATGATCAGTACACAAATCCCACTTTGCTCACCAAATTTAGTTATTCTAGGTTGAAGCGTTCGTGTACAGTAGCAGTTTTTATATTTAGGTTTCCCTCTGTTCTCTCCTATACAGATAGATGAATTTGGAACTCTAAATCCAACATGGTTTGTAGTAGCTCTTTGAAACTTGACAAAATAAAGGAGTTCTCAGTTTTGCCTCTATGGTTTGTTTCCTCTTCAAGTAGCCCTAGGCACAGACTGTGGAAAAGCACTTTCATTGAGAGGGGTTCCCAAGCTTCTAAGAAAAAACGAGTTTCCGAAATACCAGCAAATATTTTTTCACCCAATCTTGATGATACTTGTTGCTAATGATCAGTACACAAGTCCCACTTGGCTCACCAAATTTTGTTCTTCTAGGTTGAAGCGTTCGTCTACAGTAGCAGTTTTTATATTTAGGTTTCACTCTGTTCTCTCATATATAGATAGATAAATTTGGAACTCTAAATCCAACATGGTTTGTAGTAGCTCTTTGAAACTTGACAAAATAAAGGAGTTCTCAGTTTTGTCTCTATGGTTTGTTTCCTCTTCAAGTAGCCCTAGGCACAGACTGTGGAAAGCACTTTCATTGAGATGGGTTGTCAAGCTTCTAAGAAATAACGAGTTTACGAAATACCAGCAAATATTTTTTCACACAATCTTGATAATACTTGGTGGTAATGATCAGAACACAAATCCCAATTGGCTCCCCAAATCTTGTTCTTCTAGGTTGAAGCCTTCGTCTACAGTAGCAGGTTTTATATTTAGGTTTCCCTCTGTTCTCTCCTATATAGAAAGATAAATTTGGAACTCAAAATCCAACATGCTTTGTAGTAGCTCTTTGAAACTTGACAAAATAAAGGAGTTCTCAGTTTTGTCTCCATGGTTTGCTTCCTCTACAAGTAGCCCTAGGCACAGACTGTGGAAAAGCACTTTCAATGAGAGGGGTTGCCAAGCTTCTAAGAAATAACGAGTTTCCGAAATACCAGCAAATATTTTTTCACCCAATCTTGATGATACTTGTTGCTAATGATCAGTACACAAATCCCACTTGGCTCACCAAATTTAGTTCTTCTAGGTTGAAGCGTTCGTGTACAGAAGCAGTTTTTATATTTAGGTTTCCCTCTGTTCTCTCCTATATAGATAGATGAATTTGGAACTCTAAATCCAACATGGTTTGTGGTAGCTCTTTGAAACTTGGCAAAATAAAGAAGTTCTCAGTTTTGTCTCTATGGTTTGTTTACTTTTAAAGTAGCCCTAGGCACAGACTGTGGAAAGCACTTTCATTGAGATGGGTTGTCAAGCTTCTAAGAAATAACGAGTTTCCGAAATACCAGCAAATATTTTTCACACAATCTTGTTGATACTTGGTGGTAATGATCAGTACACAAATCCCACTTGGCTCACCAAATTTTGTTCTTCTAGGTTGAAGCGTTCGTCTACAGTAGAAGTTTTTATATTTAGGTTTCCCTCTGTTCTCTCCTATATAGATAGATGAATTTGGAACTCTAAATCCAACATGGTTTGTAGTAGCTCTTTGAAACTTGACAAAATAAAGGAGTTCTCAGATTTGTCTCTATGGTTTGTTTCCTTTTCAAGTAGCCCTAGGCACAGTCTGTGGAAAAGCACTTTCATTGAGAGGGGCTGCCGAGCTTCTAAGATATAACGAGTTTCCGAAATACCAGTAAATATTTTTTCACCCAATCTTGATGATACTTGGTGGTAATGATCAGTACACAAATCCCACTTGGCTTACCAAATTTTGTTCTTCTAGGTTGAAGCGTTCGTGTACAGTAGCAGTTTTTATATTTAGGGCTCCCTCTGTTCTCTCCTATATAGATAGATGAATTTGGAACTCTAAATCCAACATGCTTTGTAGTAGCTCCTTGAAACTTGAAAAAATAAAGGAGTTCTCAGTTTTGTCTCTATGGTTTTTTCCTCTTCAAGTAGCCCTAGGCACAGACTGTGGAAAAGCACTTTCATTGAGAGGGGTTGCCATGCTTCTAAGAAATAACGAGTTTCCGAAATACCAGCAAATATTTTTTCACCCAATCTTGATGATACTTGTTGCTAATGATCAGTACACAAATCAGACTTTGCTCACCAAATTTAGTTATTCTAGGTTGAAGCGTTCGTGTACAGTAGCAGTTTTTATATTTAGGTTTCCCTCTGTTCTCTCCTATACAGATAGATGAATTTGGAACTCTAAATCCAACATGGTTTGTAGTAGCTCTTTGAAAAATGACAAAATAAAGGAGTTCTCAGTTTTGTCTCTCTGGTTTGTTTCCTCTTCATGTAGCCCTAGGAACAGACTGTGGAAAAGCACTTTCATTGAGATGGGTTGCCAAGCTTCTAAGAAATATCGAGTTTCCGAAATACCAGCAAATATTTTTTCACCCAAACTTGATGATACTTGGTGGTAATGATCAGCACACAAATCCCACCTGGCTAACCAATTTTGTTCATCCAGGATGAATCATTCGTGTACAGTAGCAGTTTTTATATTTAGGTTTCCTTCTGTTCTCTCCTATATAGACAGATGAATTTGGAACTCTAAATCCAACATGGTTTGTAGTAGCTCTTTGAAACTTGTCAAAATAAAGGAGTTCTCAGTTTCGTCTCTATGGTTTGTTTCCTCTTAAAGTAGCCCTAGGCACAGACTGTGGAAAGTACTTTCATTGAGATTGGTTGCCAAGCTTCTAAGAAATAACGAGTTTCCGAAATACCAGCAAATATTTCTTCACCCAATCTTGATGATACTTGTTGGTAGTGATCAGTACACAAATCCCACTTGCCTCACCAAATTTTGTTCTTCTAATTTGAAGCCTTCGTCTACAGTAGCAGTTTTATATTTAGGTTTCTCTCTGTTCTCTCCTATATAGATAGATGAATTTGGAACTCTGAATCCAACGTGGTTTGCAGTAGCTCTTTGAAACTTGACAAAATAAAGGAGTTCTCAGATTTGTCTCTATGGTTTGTTTCCTCTTCAAGTAGCCCTAGGCACAGACTGTGGAAAGCACTTTCATTGAGATGGGTTGTCAAGCTTCTAAGAAATAACGAGTTACCGAAATACCAGCAAATATTTTTCACACAATCTTGTTGATACTTGGTGGTAATGATCAGTACACAAGTCCCACTTGGCTCACCAAATTTTGTTCTTCTAGGTTGAAGCGTTCGTCTACAGTAGCAGTTTTTATATTTAGGTTTCCCTCTGTTCTCTCCTATATAGATAGATGAATTTGGAACTCTAAATCCAACATGGTTTGTAGTAGCTCTTTGAAACTTGGCAAAATAAAGAAGTTCTCAGTTTTGTCTCTATGGTTTGTTTACTTTTAAAGTAGCCCTAGGCACAGACTGTGGAAAGCACTTTCATTGAGATGGGTTGTCAAGCTTCTAAGAAATAACGAGTTTCTGAAATACCAGCAAATATTTTTCACACAATCTTGTTGATACTTGGTGGTAATGATCAGTACACAAATCCCACTTGGCTCACCAAATTTTGTTCTTCTAGGTTGAAGCGTTCGTCTACAGTAGAAGTTTTTATATTTAGGTTTCCCTCTGTTCTCTCCTATACAGATAGATGAATTTGGAACTCTAAATCCAACATGGTTTGTAGTAGCTCTTTGAAACTTGACAAAATAAAGGAGTTCTCAGTTTTGTCTCTCTGCTTTGTTTCCTCTTCATGTAGCCCTAGGAACAGACTGTGGAAAAGTACTTTCATTGAGATGGGTTGCCAAGCTTCTAAGAAATATCGAGTTTCCGAAATACCAGCAAATATTTTTTCACCCAAACTTGATGATACTTGGTGGAAATGATCAGCACACAAATCCCACCTGGCTAACCAATTTTTGTTCATCCAGGATGAAGCATTCGTGTACAGTAGCAGTTTTTATATTTAGGTTTCCCTCTCTTCTCTCCTATATAGACAGATGAATTTGGAACTCTAAATCCAACATGGTTTGTAGTAGCTCTTTGAAACTTGTCAAAATAAAGGAGTTCTCAGTTTCGTCTCTATGGTTTGTTTCCTCTTAAAGTAGCCCTAGGCACAGACTGTGGAAAGTACTTTCATTGAGATTGGTTGCCAAGCTTCTAAGAAATAACGAGTTTCCGAAATACCAGCAAACATTTCTTCACCCAATCTTGATGATACTTGTTGGTAGTGATCAGTACACAAATCCCACTTGCCTCACCAAATTTTGTTCTTCTAGGTTGAAGCCTTCGTCTACAGTAGCAGTTTTATATTTAGGTTTCTCTCTGTTCTCTCCTATATAGATAGATGAATTTGGAACTCTGAATCCAACGTGGTTTGCAGTAGCTCTTTGAAACTTGACAAAATAAAGGAGTTCTCAGATTTGTCTCTATGGTTTGTTTCCTCTTCAAGTAGCCCTAGGCACAGACTGTGGAAAGCACTTCCATTGAGATGGGTTGTCAAGCTTCTAAGAAATAACGAGTTACCGAAATACCAGCAAATATTTTTCACACAATCTTGTTGATACTTGGTGGTAATGATCAGTACACAAGTCCCACTTGGCTCACCAAATTTTGTTCTTCTAGGTTGAAGCGTTCGTCTACAGTAGCAGTTTTTATATTTAGTTTTCACTCTGTTCTCTCATTTATAGATAGATAAATTTGGAACTCTAAATCCAACATGGTTTGTAGTAGCTCTTTGAAACTTGACAAAATAAAGGAGTTCTCAGTTTTGTCTCTATGGTTTGTTTCCTCTTCAAGTAGCCCTAGGCACAGACTGTGGAAAGCACTTTCATTGAGATGGGTTGTCAAACTTCTAAGAAATAACGAGTTTCCGAAATACCAGCAAATATTTTTCACACAATCTTGATAATACTTGGTGGTAATGATCAGTACACAAATCCCACTTGGCTCACCAAATTTGGTCTTCTAGGTTGAAGCGTTCGTCTACAGTAGCAGTTTTTATATTTAGGTTTCTCTCTGTTCTCTCCTATATAGATAGATGAATTTGGAACTCTAAATCCAACATGGTTTGTAGTAGCTTTTTGAAAATTGACAAAATAAAGGAGTTCTCAGATTTGTCACTATGTTTTGTTTCCTCTTCAAGTAGCCCTAGGCACAGACTGTGGAAAAGCACTTTCTTTGAAAGGGGTTGCCAAGCTTCTAAGAAATAACGAGTTTCGGAAATACCAGCAAATATTTTTTCACCCAAACTTGATGATACTTGGTGGTAATGATTAGTATACAAATCCCACTAGGCTTACCAAATTTTGTTCTTCTAGGTTGAAGCGTTCGTCTACAGTAGCAGTTTTTATATTTAGGTTTCCCTCTGTTCTCTCCTATATAGAAAGATAAATTTGGAACTCTAAATCCAACATGCTTTGTAGTAGCTCCTTGAAACTTGTCAAAATAAAGGAGTTCTCAGTTTTGTCTCTATGGTTTGTTTCCTCTACAAGTAGCCCTAGGCACAGACTGTGGAAAAGCACTTTCAATGAGAGGGGTTGCCAAGCTTCTAAGAAATAACGAGTTTCCGAAATACCAGCAAATATTTTTTCACCCAATCTTGATGATACTTGTTGCTAATGATCAGTACACAAATCCCACTTGGCTCACCAAATTTAGTTCTTCTAGGTTGAAGCGTTCGTGTACAGTAGCAGTTTTTATATTTAGGTTTCCCTCTGTTCTCTCCTATATAGATAGATGAATTTGGAACTCTAAATCCAACATGGTTTGTAGTAGCTCTTTGAAACTTGGCAAAATAAAGGAGTTCTCAGTTTTGTCTCTATGGTTTGTTTCCTTTTAAAGTAGCCCTAGGCACAGACTGTGGAAAGCACTTTCATTGAGATGGGTTGTCAAGCTTCTAAGAAATAACGAGTTTCCGAAATACCAGCAAATATTTTTCACACAATCTTGATAATACTTGGTGGTAATGATCAGAACACAAATCCCAATTGGCTCCCCAAATTTTGTTCTTCTAGGTTGAAGCCTTCGTCTACAGTAGCAGGTTTTATATTTAGGTTTCCCTCTGTTCTCTCCTATATAGAAAGATAAATTTGGAACTCTAAATCCAACATGCTTTGTAGTAGCTCCTTGAAACTTGACAAAATAAAGGAGTTCTCAGTTTTGTCTCTATGGTTTGTTTCCTCTACAAGTAGCCCTAGGCACAGACTGTGGAAAAGCACTTTCAATGAGAGGGGTTGCCAAGCTTCTAAGAAATAACGAGTTTCCGAAATACCAGCAAATATTTTTTCACCCAATCTTGATGATACTTGTTGCTAATGATCAGTACACAAATCCCACTTGGCTCACCAAATTTAGTTCTTCTAGGTTGAAGCGTTCGTGTACAGTAGCAGTTTTTATATTTAGGTTTCCCTCTGTTCTCTCCTATATAGATAGATGAATTTGGAACTCTAAATCCAACATGGTTTGTAGTAGCTCTTTGAAACATGGCAAAATAAAGGAGTTCCCAGTTTTGTCTCTATGGTTTGTTTACTTTTAAAGTAGCCCTAGGCACAGACTGTGGAAAGCACTTTCATTGAGATGGGTTGTCAAGCTTCTAAGAAATAACGAGTTTCCGAAATACCAGCAAATATTTTTCACACAATCTTGTTGATACTTGGTGGTAATGATCAGTACACAAATCCCACTTGGCTCAGCAAATTTTGTTCTTCTAGGTTGAAGCGTTCTTCTACAGTAGAAGTTTTTATATTTAGGTTTCCCTCTGTTCTCTCCTATATAGATAGATGAATTTGGAACTCTAAATCCAACATGGTTTGTAGTAGCTCTTTGAAACTTGACAAAATAAAGGAGTTCTCAGATTTGTCTCTATGGTTTGTTTCCTTTTCAAGTAGCCCTAGGCACAGTCTGTGGAAAAGCACTTTCATTGAGAGGGGCTGCCAAGCTTCTAAGATATAACGAGTTTCCGAAATACCAGTAAGTATTTTTTCACCCAATCTTGATGATACTTGGTGGTAATGATCAGTACACAAATCCCACTTGGCTTACCAAATTTTGTTCTTCTAGGTTGAAGCGTTCGTCTACAGTAGCAGTTTTTATATTTAGGTCTCCCTCTGTTCTCTCCTATATAGATAGATGAATTTGGAACTCTAAATCCAACATGCTTTGTAGTAGCTCCTTGAAACTTGACAAAATAAAGGAGTTCTCAGTTTTGTCTCTATGGTTTTTTCCTCTTCAAGTAGCCCTAGGCACAGACTGTGGAAAAGCACTTTCATTGAGAGGGGTTGCCATGCTTCTAAGAAATAACGAGTTTCCGAAATACCAGCAAATATTTTTTCACCCAATCTTGATGATACTTGTTGCTAATGATCAGTACACAAATCAGACTTTGCTCACCAAATTTAGTTATTCTAGGTTGAAGCGTTCGTGTACAGTAGCAGTTTTTATATTTAGGTTTCCCTCTGTTCTCTCCTATACAGATAGATGAATTTGGAACTCTAAATCCAACATGGTTTGTAGTAGCTCTTTGAAACTTGACAAAATAAAGGAGTTCTCAGTTTTGTCTCTCTGGTTTGTTTCCTCTTCATGTAGCCCTAGGAACAGACTGTGGAAAAGCACTTTCATTGAGATGGGTTGCCAAGCTTCTAAGAAATATCGAGTTTCCGAAATACCAGCAAATATTTTTTCACCCAAACTTGATGATACTTGGTGGTAATGATCAGCACACAAATCCCACCTGGCTAACCAATTTTTGTTCATCCAGGATGAAGCATTCGTGTACAGTAGCAGTTTTTATATTTAGGTTTCCCTCTGTTCTCTCCTATATAGACAGATGAATTTGGAACTCTAAATCCAACATGGTTTGTAGTAGCTCTTTGAAACTTGTCAAAATAAAGGAGTTCTCAGTTTCGTCTCTATGGTTTGTTTCCTCTTAAAGTAGCCCTAGGCACAGACTGTGGAAAGTATTTTCATTGAGATTGGTTGCCAAGCTTCTAAGAAATAACGAGTTTCCGAAATACCAGCAAATATTTCTTCACCCAATCTTGATGATACTTGTTGGTAGTGATCAGAACACAAATCCCACTTGGCTCACCAAATTTTGTTCTTCTAAGTTGAAGCGTTCATCTACAGTAGCAGTTTTATATTTAGGTTTCTCTCTGTTCTCTCCTATATAGATAGATGAATTTGGAACTCTGAATCCAACGTGGTTTGCAGTAGCTCTTTGAAACTTGACAAAATAAAGTAGTTCTCAGATTTGTCTCTATGGTTTGTTTCCTCTTCAAGTAGCCCTAGGCACAGACTGTGGAAAGCACTTTCGTTGAGATGGGTTGCCAAGCTTCTAAGAAATAACGAGTTTCCGAAATACCAGCAAATATTTTTTCACCCAATCTTGATGATACTTGGTGGTAATGATCAGTACACAAATCACACTTGGCTTACCAAATTTTTTTCTTCTAGGTTGAAGCGTTCATCTACAGTAGCAGTTTTTATATTTAGGTTTCTCTCTGTTCTCTCCTATATAGATAGATGAATTTGGAACTCTAAATCCAACATGGTTTGTAGTAGCTCTTTGAAACTTGACAAAATAAATGAGTTCTCAGATTTGTCTCTATGGTTTTTTTCCTCTTCAAGTAGCCCTAGGCACAGACTGTGGAAAAGCACTTTCATTGAGAGGTGTTGCCAAGCTTCTAAGAAATAACGATTTTCCGAAATACCAGCAAATATTTTTTCACCCAATCTTGATGATACTTGTTGCTAATCATCAGTACACAAATACCACTTGGCTCACCAAATTTAGTTCTTCTAGGTTGAAGCGTTCGTGTACAGTAGCAGTTTTTATATTTAGGTTTCCCTCTGTTCTCTCCCATATAGATAGATGAATTTGGAACTCTAAATCCAACATGGTTTGTAGTAGCTCTTTGAAATTTGACAAAATAAAGGAGTTCTCAGTTTTGTCGCTATGGTTTGTTTCCTCTTCAAGTAGCCCTAGGCACAGACTGTGGAAAAGCACTTTCATTGAGAGGGGTTCCCAAGCCTCTAAGAAATAACGAGTTTCCGAAATACCAGCAAATATTTTTTCACCCAATCTTGATGATACTTGGTGGTCATGATCAGTACACAAATCCCACTTGGCTCACCAAATTTTGTTCTTCTAGGTTGAAGCGTTCATGTACAGTAGCAGTTTTTATATTTAGGTTTCCCTCTGTTCTCTCTTATATAGATAGATGAATTCGGAACTCTAAATCCATCATGGTTTGTAGTAGCTTGTTGAAACTTGACAAAATAAACTAGTTCTCAGTTTTGTCTCTATGTATTGTTTCCTCTTCAAGTAGCCCTAGGCACATACTGTGGAAAGTACTTTCGTTGAGATGGGTTGCCAAGCTTCTAAGAAATAACGAGTTTCCGAAATACCAGCAAATATTTTTTCACCCAATCTTGATGATACTTGGTGGTAATGATCAGTACACAAATCACACTTGGCTTACCAAATTTTGTTCTTCTAGGTTGAAGCGTTCGTCTACAGTAGCAGTTTTTATATTTAGGTTTCACTCTGTTCTCTCATATATAGATAGATGAATTTGGAACTCTAAATCCAACATGGTTTGTAGTAGCTCTTTGAAACTTGACAAAATAAAGTAGTTCTCAGTTTTGTCTCTATGGTTTGTTTCCTCTTCAAGTAGCCCTAGGCACAGACTGTGGAAAAGCACTTTAATTGAGATGGGTTGCCAAGCTTCTAAGAAATAACGAGCTTCCGAAATACCAGCAAATATTTTTTCACACAATCTTGTTGATACTTGGAGGTAATGATCAGTACACAAATCCCACTTGGCTCACCAAATTTTGTTCTTCTAGGTTGAAGCGTTTGTCTACAGTAGCAGTTTTTATATTTAGGTTTCTCTCTGTTCTCTCCAATATAGATAGATGAATTTGGAACTCTAAATCCAACATGGTTTGTAGTAGCTCTTTGAAACTTGAAAAAATAAAGGAGGTCTCAGATTTTCTCTATGGTTTGTTTCCTCTTCAAGTAGCCCTAGGCACAGACTGTGGAAAAGCACTTTCATTGAGAGGATTTGCCAAGCTTCTAAGAAATAACGAGTTTCCGAAATACCAGGAAATATTTTTTCACCCAATCTTGATGATACTTGGTGGTCATGATCAGTACACAAATCCCACTTGGCTCACCAAATTTTGTTCTTCTAGGTTGAAGCGTTCGTCTACAGTAGCAGTTTTTATATTTAGGTTTCACTCTGATCTCTCATATATAGATAGATGAATTTGGAACTCTAAATCCAACATGCTTTGTAGTAGCTCCTTGAAACTTGACAAAATAAAGGAGTTCTCAGTTTTGTCTCTATGGATTGTTTCCTCTTCAAGTAGCCCTAGGCACAGACTGTGGAAAGCACTTTCATTGAGATGGGTTGCCAAGCTTCTAAGAAATAACGAGTTTCCGAAATACCAGCAAATATTTTTTCACACAATCTTGTTGATACTTGGTGGTCATGATCAGTACACAAAACCCACTTGGCTCACCAAACTTAGTTCTTCTAGGTTGAAGCGTTCATGTACAGTAGCAGTTTTTATATTTAGGTTTCCCTCTGTTCTCTCCTATATAGATAGATAAATTTGGAACTCTAAATCCATCGTGGTTTGTAGTAGCTTGTTGAAACTTGACAAAATAAAGGAGTTCTCAGTTTTGTCTCTATGTATTGTTTCCTCTTCAAGTAGCCCTAGGCACAGACTGTGGAAAGCACTTTCGTTGAGATGGGTTGCCAAGCTTCTAAGAAATAACGAGTTTCCGAAATACCAGCAAATATTTTTTCACCCAATCTTGATGATACTTGGTGGTAATGATCAGTACACAAATCACACTTGGCTTACCAAATTTTTTTCTTCTAGGTTGAAGCGTTCATCTACAGTAGCAGTTTTTATATTTAGGTTTCTCTCTGTTCTCTCCTATATAGATAGATGAATTTGGAACTCTAAATCCAACATGGTTTGTAGTAGCTCTTTGAAACTTGACAAAATAAATGAGTTCTCAGATTTGTCTCTATGGTTTGTTTCCTCTTCAAGTAGCCCTAGGCACAGACTGTGGAAAAGCACTTTCATTGAGAGGTGTTGCCAAGCTTCTAAGAAATAACGATTTTCCGAAATACCAGCAAATATTTTTTCACCCAATCTTGATGATACTTGTTGCTAATCATCAGTACACAAATACCACTTGGCTCACCAAATTTAGTTCTTCTAGGTTGAAGCGTTCGTGTACAGTAGCAGTTTTTATATTTAGGTTTCCCTCTGTTCTCTCCCATATAGATAGATGAATTTGGAACTCTAAATCCAACATGGTTTGTAGTAGCTCTTTGAAATTTGACAAAATAAAGGAGTTCTCAGTTTTGTCGCTATGGTTTGTTTCCTCTTCAAGTAGCCCTAGGCACAGACTGTGGAAAAGCACTTTCATTGAGAGGGGTTCCCAAGCCTCTAAGAAATAACGAGTTTCCGAAATACCAGCAAATATTTTTTCACCCAATCTTGATGATACTTGGTGGTCATGATCAGTACACAAATCCCACTTGGCTCACCAAATTTTGTTCTTCTAGGTTGAAGCGTTCATGTACAGTAGCAGTTTTTATATTTAGGTTTCCCTCTGTTCTCTCTTATATAGATAGATGAATTTGGAACTCTAAATCCATCATGGTTTGTAGTAGCTTGTTGAAACTTGACAAAATAAAGGAGTTCTTCTTTTTGTCTCTATGTATTGTTTCCTCTTCAAGTAGCCCTAGGCACATACTGTGGAAAGTACTTTCGTTGAGATGGGTTGCCAAGCTTCTAAGAAATAACGAGTTTCCGAAATACCAGCAAATATTTTTTCACCCAATCTTGATGATACTTGGTGGTAATGATCAGTACACAAATCACACTTGGCTTACCAAATTTTGTTCTTCTAGGTTGAAGCGTTCGTCTACAGTAGCAGTTTTTATATTTAGGTTTCACTCTGTTCTCTCATATATAGATAGATGAATTTGGAACTCTAAATCCAACATGGTTTGTAGTAGCTCTTTGAAACTTGACAAAATAAAGTAGTTCTCAGTTTTGTCTCTATGGTTTGTTTCCTCTTCAAGTAGCCCTAGGCACAGACTGTGGAAAAGCACTTTAATTGAGATGGGTTGCCAAGCTTCTAAGAAATAACGAGCTTCCGAAATACCAGCAAATATTTTTTCACACAATCTTGTTGATACTTGGAGGTAATGATCAGTACACAAATCCCACTTGGCTCACCAAATTTTGTTCTTCTAGGTTGAAGCGTTTGTCTACAGTAGCAGTTTTTATATTTAGGTTTCTCTCTGTTCTCTCCAATATAGATAGATGAATTTGGAACTCTAAATCCAACATGGTTTGTAGTAGCTCTTTGAAACTTGAAAAAATAAAGGAGGTCTCAGATTTTCTCTATGGTTTGTTTCCTCTTCAAATAGCCCTAGGCACAGACTGTGGAAAAGCACTTTCATTGAGAGGCTTTGCCAAGCTTCTAAGAAATAACGAGTTTCCGAAATACCAGGAAATATTTTTTCACCCAATCTTGATGATACTTGGTGGTCATGATCAGTACACAAATCCCACTTGGCTCACCAAATTTTGTTCTTCTAGGTTGAAGCATTCGTCTACAGTAGCAGTTTTTATATTTAGGTTACCCTCTGTTTTCTCCTATATAGATAGATGAATTTGGAACTCTAAATCCAACATGGTTTGTAGTAGCTCTTTGAAACTTGACAAAATAAAGGAGTTCTCAGATTTGTCTCTCTGGTTTGTTTCCTCTTCAAGTAGCCCTAGGCACAGACTTTGGAATAGCACTTTCATTGAGAGCGGTTGCCAAGCTTCTAAGAAATAAGGAGTTTCCGAAATACCAGCAAATATTTTTTCACCCAATCTTGATGATACTTGGTGGTAATGATCAGTACACAAATCCCACTTGGCTCACGAAATTTTGTTCTTCTAGTTTGAAGCTTTCGTCTACAGTAGCAGTTTTTATATTTAGGTTTCCCTCTGTTCTCTCCTATATAGATAGATGAATTTAAAACTCTAAATCCAACATGGTTTGTAGTAGCTTTTTGAAACTTGACAAAATAAAGGAGTTCTCAGATTTGCCTCTGTGGTTTTGTTTCCTCTTCAAGTAGCCCTAGGCAAAGACTGTGGAATAGCACTTTCATTGAGTGGGGTTGCCAAGTTTCTAAGAAATAACGAGTTTCCAAAATACCAGCAAATATTTTTTCACCCAATCTTGATGATACTTGGTGGTAATGATCAGTACACAAATCCCACTTGGCTTACCAAATTTTGTTCTTCTAGGTTGAAGCGTTCATCTACAGTAGCAGTTTTTATATTTAGGTTTCTCTCTGTTCTCTCTATATAGATAGATGAATTTGGAACTCTAAATCCAACATGGTTTGTAGTAGCTCTTTGAAACTTGACAAAATAAAGGAGTTCTCAGATTTGTCTCTATGGTTTGTTTCCTCTTCAAGTAGCCCTAGGAACAGACTGTGGAAAAGCACTTTCATTGAGAGGGGTTGCCAAGCTTCTAAGAAATAACGATTTTACGAAATACCAGCAAATATTTTTTCACCCAATCTTGATGATACTTGTTGCTAATGATCAGTACACAAATCCCACTTCTCTCACCAAATTTAGTTCTTCTAGGTTGAAGCGTTCGTGTACAGTAGCAGTTTTTATATTTAGGTTTCCCTGTGTTCTCTCATATACAGATAGATGAATTTGGAACTCTAAATCCAACATGGTTTGTAGTAGCTCTTTGAAACTTGACAAAATAAAGGAGTTCTCCGTTTTGTCTCTATGGTTTGTTTCCTCTTCAAGTAGCCCTAGGCACAGACTGTGGAAAGCACTTTCATTGGGAGGGGTAGCCAAGCTTCTACGAAATAACGAGTTTCCGAAATACCAGCAAATATTTTTTCACCCAATCTTGATGATACTTGGTGGTAATGATCAGTACACAAATCCCACTTGGCTCACCAAATTTTGTTCTTCTAGGTTGAAGCGTTCGTCTACAGTAGCAGTTTTTATATTTAGGTTTCCCTCTGTTCTCTCCCATATAGATAGATGAATTTGGAACACTAAATCCAACATGGTTTGTACTAGCTCTTTGAAACTTGACAAAATAAAGGAGTTCTCAGTTTTGTCTCTATGGTTTGTTTCCTCTTCAAGTAGCCCTAGGCACAGACTGTGGAAAAGCACTTTCATTGAGAGGGGTTGCCAAGATTCTAAGAAATTACGAGTTTCCGAAATACCAGCAAATATTTTTTCACCCAATCTTGATGATACTTGGTGCTAATGATCAGTACACAAATCCCACTTGGCTCACCAAATTTTGTTCTTCTAGGTTGAAGCGTTCGTCTAAAGTAGCTGTTTTTATATTTAGGTTTCACTCTGTTCTCTCATATATAGATAGATGAATTTGGAACTCTAAATCCAAAATGGTTTGTAGTAGCTCTTCGAAACTTGACAAAATAAAGTAGTTCTCAGTTTTGTCTCTATGGTTTGTTTCCTCTTCAAGTAGCCCTAGGCACAGACTGTGGAAAAGCACTTTCATTGAGATGGGTTGCCAAGCTTCTAAGAAATAACGAGTTTCCGAAATACCAGCAAATATTTTTTCACACAATCTTGTTGATACTTGGAGGTAATGATCAGTACACAAATCCCACTTGGCTCACCAAATTTTGTTCTTCTAGGTTGAAGCGTTTGTCTACAGTAGCAGTTTTTATATTTAGGTTTCTCTCTGTTCTCTCCAATATAGATAGATGAATTTGGAACTCTAAATCCAACATGGTTTGTAGTAGCTCTTTGAAACTTGAAAAAATAAAGGAGGTCTCAGATTTTCTCTATGGTTTGTTTCCTCTTCAAGTAGCCCTAGGCACAGACTGTGGAAAAGCACTTTCATTGAGAGGGGTTGCCAAGCTTCTAAAAAATAACGAGTTTCCGAAATACCAGGAAATATTTTTTCACCCAATCTTGATGATACTTGGTGGTCATGATCAGTACACAAATCCCACTTGGCTCACGAAATTTTGTTCTTCTAGTTTGAAGCTTTCGTCTACAGTAGCAGTTTTTATATTTAGGTTTCCCTCTGTTCTCTCCTATATAGATAGATGAATTTAAAACTCTAAATCCAACATGGTTTGTAGTAGCTCTTTGAAACTTGACAAAATAAAGGAGTTCTCAGATTTGCCTCTATGGTTTTGTTTCCTCTTCAAGTAGCCCTAGGCAAAGACTGTGGAATAGCACTTTCATTGAGTGGGGTTGCCAAGCTTCTAAGAAATAACGAGTTTCCGAAATACCAGCAAATATTTTTTTACCCAATCTTGATGATACTTGGTGGTAATGATCAGTACTCAAATCCCACCTGGCTTACCAAATTTTGTTCTTCTAGGTTGAAGCGTTCGTCTACAGTAGCAGTTTTATATTTAAGTTTCCCTCTGTTCTCTCCTATATAGATAGATGAATTTGGAACTCTAAATCCAACATGGTGTGTAGTACCTCTTTGAAACTTGACAAAATAAAGGAGTTCTCAGATTTGTCCCTATGGTTTGTTTCCTCTTCCAGTAGCCCTAGGCAAAGACTGCGGAAAAGCACTTTCATTGAGAGGGGTTGCCAAGCTTCTAAGAAATAACGATTTTCGAAATACCAGCAAATATTTTTTCACCCAATCTTGATGATACTTGTTGCTAATGATCAGTACACAAATCCCACTTGGCTCACCAAATTTAGTTCTTCTAGGTTGAAGCGTTCGTCTACAGTAGCAGTTTTTATATTTAGGTTTCCCTGTGTTCTCTCCTATACAGATAGATGAATTTGGAACTCTAAATCCAACATGGTTTGTAGTAGCTCTTTGAAACTTGACAAAATATAGGAGTTTTCAGTTTTTTTTCTATGGTTTGTTTCCTCTTCATGTAGACCTAGGCACAGACTGTGGAAAGCACTTTCATTGAGAGGGGTTGCCAAGCCTCTACGAAATAACGAGTTTCCGAAATACCAGCAAATATTTTTTCACCCAAACTTGATGATACTTGGTGGTCATGATCAGTACACAAATCCCACTTGGATCACCAAATTTTGTTCTTCTAGGTTGAAGCGTTCGTCTACAGTAGCAGTTTTTATATTTAGGTTTCCCTCTGTTCTCTCCCATATAGATAGATGAATTTGGAACTCTAAATCCAACATGGTTTGTAGTAGCTCTTTGAAACTTGACAAAATAAAGGAGTTCTCAGTTTTGTCTCTATGGTTTGTTTCCTCTTCAAGTAGCCCTAGGCACAGACTATGGAAAAGCACTTTCATTGAGAGGGGTTGCCAAGCTTCTAAAAAATTACGAGTTTCTGAAATACCAGCAAATATTTTTTCACCCAATCTTGATGATACTTGGTGGTCATGATCAGTACACAAATCCCACTTGGCTCACCAAATTTTGTTCTTCTAGGTTGAAGCGTTCGTCTACAGTAGCAGTTTTTATATTTAGGTTTCACTCTGATCTCTCATATATAGATAGATGAATTTGGAACTCTAAATCCAACATGGTTTGTAGTAGCTCATTGAAACTTGACAAAATAAAGGAGTTCTCAGTTTTGTCTCTATGGATTGTTTCCTCTTCAAGTAGCCCTAGGCACAGACTGTGGAAAGCACTTTCATTGAGATGGGTTGCCAAGCTTCTAAGAAATAACGAGTTTCCGAAATACCAGCAAATATTTTTTCACACACTCTTGTTGATACTTGGTGGTCATGATTAGTACACAAAACCCACTTGGCTCACCAAACTTAGTTTTTCTAGGTTGAAGCGTTCATGTACAGTAGCAGTTTTTATATTTAGGTTTCCCTCTGTTCTCTCCTATATAGATAGATGAATTTGGAACTCTAAATCCATCATGGTTTGTAGTAGCTTGTTGAAACTTGACAAAATAAAGGAGTTCTCAGTTTTGTCTCTATGTATTGTTTCCTCTTCAAGTAGCCCTAGGCACAGACTGTGGAAAGCACTTTCGTTGAGATGGGTTGCCAAGCTTCTAAGAAATAACGAGTTTCCGAAATACCAGCAAATATTTTTTCACCCAATCTTGATGATACTTGGTGGTAATGATCAGTACACAAATCACACTTGGCTTACCAAATTTTTTTCTTCTAGGTTGAAGCGTTCATCTACAGTAGCAGTTTTTTTATTTAGGTTTCTCTCTGTTCTCTCCTATATAGATAGATGAATTTGGAACTCTAAATCCAACATGGTTTGTAGTAGCTCTTTGAAACTTGACAAAATAAATGAGTTCTCAGATTTGTCTCTATGGTTTGTTTCCTCTTCAAGTAGCCCTAGGCACAGACTGTGGAAAAGCACTTTCATTGAGAGGGGTTGCCAAGCTTCTAAGAAATAACGATTTTCCGAAATACCAGCAAATATTTTTTCACCCAATCTTGATGATACTTGTTGCTAATCATCAGTACTCAAATACCACTTGGCTCACCAAATTTAGTTCTTCTAGGTTGAAGCGTTCGTGTACAGTAGCAGTTTTTATATTTAGGTTTCCCTCTGTTCTCTCCCATATAGATAGATGAATTTGGAACTCTAAATCCAACATGGTTTGTAGTAGCTCTTTGAAACTTGACAAAATAAAGGAGTTCTCAGTTTTGTCGCTATGGTTTGTTTCCTCTTCAAGTAGCCCTAGGCACAGACTGTGGAAAGTACTTTCGTTGAGATGGGTTGCCAAGCTTCTAAGAAATAACGATTTTCCGAAATACCAGGAAATATTTTTTTCACCCAATCTTGATGATACTTGGTGGTCATGATCAGTACACAAATCCCACTTGGCTCACCAAATTTTGTTCTTCTAGGTTGAAGCGTTCATGTACAGTAGCAGTTTTTATATTTAGGTTTCCCTCTGTTCTCTCTTATATAGATAGATGAATTTGGAACTCTAAATCCATCATGGTTTGTAGTAGCTTGTTGAAACTTGACAAAATAAAGGAGTTCTCAGTTTTGTCTCTATGTATTGTTTCCTCTTCAAGTAGCCCTAGGCACATACTGTGGAAAGTACTTTCGTTGAGATGGGTTGCCAGGCTTCTAAGAAATAACGAGTTTCCGAAATACCAGCAAATATTTTTTCACCCAATCTTGATGATACTTGGTGGTAATGATCAGTACACAAATCACACTTGGCTTACCAAATTTTGTTCTTCTAGGTTGAAGCGTTCGTCTACAGTAGCAGTTTTTATATTTAGGTTTCACTCTGTTCTCTCATATATAGATAGATGAATTTGGAACTCTAAATCCAACATGGTTTGTAGTAGCTCTTTGAAACTTGACAAAATAAAGTAGTTCTCAGTTTTGTCTCTATGGTTTGTTTCCTCTTCAAGTAGCCCTAGGCACAGACTGTGGAAAAGCACTTTCATTGAGATGGGTTGCCAAGCTTCTAAGTAATAACGAGTTTCCGAAATACCAGCAAATATTTTTTCACACAATCTTGTTGATACTTGGAGGTAATGATCAGTACACAAATCCCACTTGGCTCACCAAATTTTGTTCTTCTAGGTTGAAGCGTTTGTCTACAGTAGCAGTTTTTATATTTAGGTTTCTCTCTGTTCTCTCCAATATAGATAGATGAATTTGGAACTCTAAATCCAACATGGTTTGTAGTAGCTCTTTGAAACTTGAAAAAATAAAGGAGGTCTCTGATTTTCTCTATGGTTTGTTTCCTCTTCAAGTAGCCCTAGGCACAGACTGTGGAAAAGCACTTTCATTGAGAGGGGTTGCCAAGCTTCTAAGAAATAACGAGTTTCCGAAATACCAGCAAATATTTTTTCACCCAATCTTGATGATACTTGGTGGTAATGATCAGTACACAAATCACACTTGGCTTACCAAATTTTGTTCTTCTAGGTTGAAGCGTTCGTCTACAGTAGCAGTTTTTATATTTAGGTTTCACTCTGTTCTCTCATATATAGATAGATGAATTTGGAACTCTAAATCCAACATGGTTTGTAGTAGCTCTTTGAAACTTGACAAAATAAAGTAGTTCTCAGTTTTGTCTCTATGGTTTGTTTCCTCTTCAAGTAGCCCTAGGCACAGACTGTGGAAAAGCACTTTCATTGAGATGGGTTGCCAAGCTTCTAAGAAATAACGAGTTTCCGAAATACCAGCAAATATTTTTTCACACAATCTTGTTGATACTTGGAGGTAATGATCAGTACACAAATCCCACTTGGCTCACCAAATTTTGTTCTTCTAGGTTGAAGCGTTTGTCTACAGTAGCAGTTTTTATATTTAGGTTTCTCTCTGTTCTCTCCAATATAGATAGATGAATTTGGAACTCTAAATCCAACATGGTTTGTAGTAGCTCTTTGAAACTTGAAAAAATAAAGGAGGTCTCTGATTTTCTCTATGGTTTGTTTCCTCTTCAAGTAGCCCTAGGCACAGACTGTGGAAAAGCACTTTCATTGAGAGGGGTTGCCAAGCTTCTAAGAAATAACGAGTTTCCGAAATACCAGGAAATATTTTTTCACCCAATCTTGATGATACTTCGTGGTCATTATCAGTACACAAATCCCACTTGGCTCACCAAATTTTGTTCTTCTAGGTTGAAGCATTCGTCTACAGTAGCAGTTTTTATATTTAGTTTACCCTCTGTTCTCTCCTATATAGATAGATGAATTTGGAACTCTAAATCCAACATGGTTTGTAGTAGCTCTTTGAAACTTGACAAAATAAAGGAGTTCTCAGATTTGTCTCTCTGGTTTGTTTCCTCTTCAAGTAGCCCTAGGCACAGACTTTGGAAAAGCACTTTCATTGAGAGCGGTTGCCAAGCTTCTAAGAAATAACGAGTTTCCGAAATACCAGCAAATATTTTTTCACCCAATCTTGATGATACTTGGTGGTAATGATCAGTACACAAATCCCACTTGGCTCACGAAATTTTGTTCTTCTAGTTTGAAACTTTCGTCTACAGTAGCAGTTTTTATATTTAGGTTTCCCTCTGTTCTCTCCTATATAGATAGATGAATTTAAAACTCTAAATCCAACATGGTTTGTAGTAGCTTTTTGAAACTTGACAAAATAAAGGAGTTCTCAGATTTGCCTCTATGGTTTTGTTTCCTCTTCAAGTAGCCCTAGGCAAAGACTGTGGAATAGCACTTTCATTGAGTGGGGTTGCCAAGTTTCTAAGAAATAACGAGTTTCCGAAATACCAGCAAATATTTTTTCACCCAATCTTGATGATACTTGGTGGTAATGATCAGTACACAAATCCCACTTGGCTTACCAAATTTTGTTCTTCTAGGTTGAAGCGTTCATCTACAGTAGCAGTTTTTATATTTAGGTTTCTCTCTGTTCTCTCTATATAGATAGATGAATTTGGAACTCTAAATCCAACATGGTTTGTAGTAGCTCTTTGAAACTTGACAAAATAAAGGAGTTCTCAGATTTGTCTCTAAGGATTGTTTCCTCTTCAAGTAGCCCTAGGCACAGACTGTGGAAAAGCACTTTCATTGAGAGGGGTTGCCAAGCTTCTAAGAAATAACGATTTTACGAAATACCAGCAAATATTTTTTCACCCAATCTTGATGATACTTGTTGCTAATGATCAGTACACAAATCCCACTTCTCTCACCAAATTTAGTTCTTCTAGGTTGAAGCGTTCGTGTACAGTAGCAGTTTTTATATTTAGGTTTCCCTGTGTTCTCTCATATACAGATAGATGAATTTGGAACTCTAAATCCAACATGGTTTGTAGTAGCTCTTTGAAACTTGACAAAATAAAGGAGTTCTCCGTTTTGTCTCTATGGTTTGTTTCCTCTTCAAGTAGCCCTAGGCACAGACTGTGGAAAGCACTTTCATTGGGAGGGGTAGCCAAGCTTCTACGAAATAACGAGTTTCCGAAACACCAGCAAATATTTTTTCACCCAATCTTGATGATACTTGGTGGTAATGATCAGTACACAAATCCCACTTGGCTCACCAAATTTTGTTCTTCTAGGTTGAAGCGTTCGTGTACAGTAGCAGTTTTTATATTTAGGTTTCCCTCTGTTCTCTCCCATATAGATAGATGAATTTGGAACTCTAAATCCAACATGGTTTGTAGTAGCTCTTTGAAACTTGACAAAATAAAGGAGTTCTCAGTTTTGTCTCTATGGTTTGTTTCCTCTTCAAGTAGCCCTAGGCACAGACTGTGGAAAAGCACTTTCATTGAGAGGGGTTGCCAAGATTCTAAGAAATTACGAGTTTCCGAAATACCAGCAAATATTTTTTCACCCAATCTTGATGATACTTGGTGGTCATGATCAGTACACAAATCCCACTTGGCTCACCAAATTTTGTTCTTCTAGGTTGAAGCGCTCATGTACAGTAGCAGTTTTTATATTTAGGTTTCCCTCTGTTCTCTCCTATATAGATAGATGAATTTGGAACTCTAAATCCATCATGGTTTGTAGTAGCTTGTTGAAACTTGACAAAATAAAGGAGTTCTCAGTTTTGTCTCTATGTATTGTTTCCTCTTCAAGTAGCCCTAGGCACATACTGTGGAAAGTACTTTCGTTGAGATGGGTTGCCAAGCTTCTAAGAAATAACGAGTTTCCGAAATACCAGCAAATATTTTTTCACCCAAACTTGATGATACTTGGTGGTAATGATCAGTACACAAATCACACTTGGCTTACCAAATTTTGTTCTTCTAGGTTGAAGGGTTCGTCTGCAGTAGCAGTTTTTATATTTAGGTTTCACTCTGTTCTCTCATATATAGATAGATGAATTTGGAACTCTAAATCCAAAATGGTTTGTAGTAGCTCTTTGAAACTTGACAAAATAAAGTAGTTCTCAGTTTTGTCTCTATGGTTTGTTTCCTCTTCAAGTAGCCCTAGGCACAGACTGTGGAAAAGCACTTTCATTGAGATGGGTTGCCAAGCTTCTAAGAAATAACGAGTTTCCGAAATACCAGCAAATATTTTTTCACACAATCTTGTTGATACTTGGAGGTAATGATCAGTACACAAATCCCACTTGGCTCACCAAATTTTGTTCTTCTAGGTTGAAGCGTTTGTCTACAGTAGCAGTTTTTATATTTAGGTTTCTCTCTGTTCTCTCCAATATAGATAGATGAATTTGGAACTCTAAATCTAACATGGTTTGTAGTAGCTCTTTGAAACTTGAAAAAATAAAGGAGGTCTCAGATTTTCTCTATGGTTTGTTTCCTCTTCAAGTAGCCCTAGGCACACACTGTGGAAAAGCACTTTCATTGAGAGGGGTTGCCAAGCTTCTAAGAAATAACGAGTTTCCGAAATACCAGGAAATATTTTTTGACCCAATCTTGATGATACTTGGTGGTCATGATCAGTACACAAATCCCACTTGGCTCACGAAATTTTGTTCTTCTAGTTTGAAGCTTTCGTCTACAGTAGCAGTTTTTATATTTAGGTTTCCCTCTGTTCTCTCCTATATAGATAGATGAATTTAAAACTCTAAATCCAACATGGTTTGTAGTAGCTCTTTGAAACTTGACAAAATAAAGGAGTTCTCAGATTTGCCTCTATGGTTTTGTTTCCTCTTCAAGTAGCCCTAGGCAAAGACTGTGGAATAGCACTTTCATTGAGTGGGGTTGCCAAGCTTCTAAGAAATAACGAGTTTCCGAAATAGCAGCAAATATTTTTTTACCCAATCTTGATGATACTTGGTGGTAATGATCAGTACTCAAATCCCACCTGGCTTACCAAATTTTGTTCTTCTAGGTTGAAGCGTTCGTCTACAGTAGAAGTTTTATATTTAAGTTTCCCTCTGTTCTCTCCTATATAGATAGATGAATTTGGAACTCTAAATCCAACATGGTTTGTAGTACCTCTTTGAAACTTGACAAAATAAAGGAGTTCTCAGATTTGTCCCTATGGTTTGTTTCCTCTTCAAGTAGCCCTAGGCAAAGACTGTGGAAAAGCACTTTCATTGAGAGGGGTTGACAAGCTTCTAAGAAATAACGATTTTCGAAATACCAGCTAATATTTTTTCACCCAATCTTGATGATACTTGTTGCTAATGATCAGTACACAAATCCCACTTGGCTCACCAAATTTAGTTCTTCTAGGTTGAAGCGTTCGTTTTCAGTAGCAGTTTGTATATTTAGGTTTCCCTGTGTTCTCTCCTATACAGATAGATGAATTTGGAACTCTAAATCCAACATAGTTTGTAGTAGCTCTTTGAAACTTGACAAAATATAGGAGTTCTCAGTTTTGTTTCTATGGTTTGTTTCCTCTTCATGTAGCCCTAGGCACAGACTGTGGAAAGCACTTTCATTGAGAGGGGTTGCCAAGCCTCTACGAAATAACGAGTTTCCGAAATACCAGCAAATATTTTTTCACCCAAACTTGATGATACTTGGTGGTCATGATCAGTACACAAATCCCACTTGGCTCACCAAATTCTGTTCTTCTAGGTTGAAGCGTTCGTCTACAGTAGCAGTTTTTATATTTAGGTTTTTCTCTGTTCTCTCCCATATAGATAGATGAATTTGGAACTCTAAATCCAACATGGTTTGTAGTAGCTCTTTGAAACTTGACAAAATAAAGAGTTCTCAGTTTTGTCTCTATGGTTTGTTTCCTCTTCAAGTAGCCGTAGGCACAGACTGTGGAAAAGCACTTTGATTGAGACGGGTTGCCAAGCTTCTAAGAAATTACGAGTTTCTGAAATACCAGCAAATATTTTTTCACCCAATCTTGATGATACTTGGTGGTCATGATCAGTACACAATTCCCACTTGGCTCACCAAATTTTGTTCTTCTAGGTTGAAGCGTTCGTCTACAGTAGCAGTTTTTATATTTAGGTTTCACTCTGATCTCTCATATATAGATAGATGAATTTGGAACTCTAAATCCAACATGGTTTGTAGTAGCTCATTGAAACTTGACAAAATAAAGGAGTTCTCAGTTTTGTCTCTATGGATTGTTTCCTCTTCAAGTAGCCCTAGGCACAGACTGTGGAAAGCACTTTCATTGAGATGGGTTGCCAAGCTTCTAAGAAATAACGAGTTTCCGAAATACCAGCAAATATTTTTTCACACAATCTTGTTGATACTTGGTGGTCATGATCAGTACACAAAACCCACTTGGCTCACCAAACTTAGTTCTTCTAGGTTGAAGCGTTCATGTACAGTAGCAGTTTTTATATTTAGGTTTCCCTCTGTTCTCTCCTATATAGATAGATGAATTTGGAACTCTAAATCCATCATGGTTTGTAGTAGCTTGTTGAAACTTGACAAAATAAAGGAGTTCTCAGTTTTGTCTCTATGGATTGTTTCCTCTTCAAGTAGCCCTAGGCACAGACTGTGGAAAGCACTTTCGTTGAGATGGGTTGCCAAGCTTCTAAGAAATAACGAGTTTCCGAAATACCAGCAAATATTTTTTCACCCAATCTTGATGATACTTGGTGGTAATGATCAGTACACAAAAAACACTTGGCTTACCAAATTTTTTTCTTCTAGGTTGTAGCGTTCATCTACAGTAGCAGTTTTTATATTTAGGTTTCTCTCTGTTCTCTCCTATATAGATAGATGAATTTGGAACTCTAAATCCAACATGGTTTGTAGTAGCTCTTTGAAACTTGACAAAATAAATGAGTTCTCAGATTTGTCTCTATGGTTTGTTTCCTCTTAAGTAGCCCTAGGCACAGACTGTGGAAAAGCACTTTCATTAAGAGGGGTTGCCAAGCTTCTAAGAAATAACGATTTTCCGAAATACCAGCAAATATTTTTTCACCCAATCTTGATGATACTTGTTGCTAATCATCAGTACACAAATCCCACTTGGCTCACCAAATTTAGTTCTTCTAGGTTGAAGCGTTCGTGTACAGTAGCAGTTTTTATATTTAGGTTTCCCTGTGTTCTCTCCTATACAGATAGATGAATTTGGAACTCTAAATCCAACATGGTTTGTAGTAGCTCTTTGAAACTTGACAAAATAAAGGAGTTCTCCGTTTTGTCTCTATGGTTTGTTTCCTCTTCAAGTAGCCCTAGGCACAGACTGTGGAAAGCACTTTCATTGGGAGGGGTAGCCAAGCTTCTACGAAATAACGAGTTTCCTAAACACCAGCAAATATTTTTTCACCCAATCTTGATGATACTTGGTGGTAATGATCAGTACACAAATCCCACTTGGCTCACCAAATTTTGTTCTTCTAGGTTGAAGCGTTCGTCTACAGTAGCAGTTTTTATATTTAGGTTTCCCTCTGTTCTCTCCCATATAGATAGATGAATTTGGAACTCTAAATCCAACATGGTTTGTAGTAGCTCTTTGAAACTTGACAAAATAAAGGAGTTCTCAGTTTTGTCTCTATGGTTTGTTTCCTCTTCAAGTAGCCCTAGGCACAGACTGTGGAAAAGCTCTTTCATTGAGAGGGGTTGCCAAGCTTCTAAGAAATTACGAGTTTCCGAAATACCAGCAAATATTTTTTCACCCAATCTTGATGATACTTGGTGCTAATGATCAGTACACAAATCCCACTTGGCTCACCAAATTTTGTTCTTCTAGGTTGAAGCGTTCGTCTACAGTAGCAGTTTTTATATTTAGGTTTCCCTCTGTTCTCTCCTATATAGAAAGATGAATTTGGAACTCTAAATCCAACATGGTTTGTAGTAGCTCTTTGAAACTTGACAAAATAAAGGAGTTCTCAGTTTTGTCGCTATGGTTTGTTTCCTCTTCAAGTAGCCCTAGGTACAGACTGTGGAAAAGCACTTTCATTGAGAGGGGTTCCCAAGCTTCTAAGAAATAACGAGTTTCCGAAATACCAGCAAATCTTTTTTCACCCAATCTTGATGATACTTGGTGGTCATGATCAGTACACAAATCCCACTTGGCTCACCAAATTTTGTTCTTCTAGGTTGAAGCGTTCGACTACAGTAGCAGTTTTTATATTTAGTTTTCCCTCTGTTCTCTCCTATACAGAAAGATGAATTTGGAACTCTAAATCCAACATGGTTTGTAGTAGCTCTTTGAAACTTGACAAAATAAAGGAGTTCTCAGTTTTGTCGCTATGGTTTGTTTCCTCTTCAACTAGCCCTAGGCACAGACTGTGGAAAAGCACTTTCATTGTGATGGGTTGCCAAGCTTCTAAGAAATAACGAGTTTCCGAAATACCAGCAAATATTTTTTCACACAATCTTGTTGATACTTGGAGGTAATGATGAGTACACAAATCCCACTTGGCTCACCAAATTTTGTTCTTCTTGGTTGAAGTGTTCGTCTACAGTAGCAGTTTTTATATTTAGGTTTCACTCTGTTCTGTCCTATATAGATAGATGAATTTGGAACTCTAAATCCAACATGGTTTGTAGTAGTTCTTTGAAACTTGACAAAATAAAGGAGTTCTCAGATTTGTCTCTATGGTTTGTTTCCTCTTCAAGTAGCCCTAGGCACAGACTGTGGAAAGCACTTTCATTGAGAGGGGTTGCCAATCTTCTACGAAACAACGAGTTTCCGAAATAACAGCAAATAATTTTTCACCCAATCTTGATGATACTTGGTGGTAATGATCAGTACAAAAATCCCACTTGGCTCACCAAATTTTGTTCTTCTAGGTTGAAGCGTTCGTCTACAGTAGCAGTTTTTATATTTAGGTTTCCCTCTGTTCTCTCCCATATAGATAGATGAATTTGGAACTCTAAATCCAACATGGTTTGTAGTAGCTCTTTGAAACTTGACAAAATAAAGGAGTTCTCAGTTTTGTCTCTATGGTTTGTTTCCTCTTCAAGTAGCCCCAGGCACAGACTGTAGAAAAGCACTTTCATTGAGATGGGTTGCCAAGCTTCTAAGAAATAACGAGTTTCCGAAATACCAGCAAATATTTTTTCACACAATCTTGTTGATACTTGGAGGTAATGATCAGTACACAAATCCCACTTGGCTCACCAAATTTTGTTCTTCTAGGTTGAAGCGTTTGTCTACAGTAGCAGTTTTTATATTTAGGTTTCTCTCTGTTCTCTCCAATATAGATAGATGAATTTGGAACTCTAAATCTAACATGGTTTGTAGTAGCTCTTTGAAACTTGAAAAAATAAAGGAGGTCTCAGATTTTCTCTATGGTTTGTTTCCTCTTCAAGTAGCCCTAGGCACACACTGTGGAAAAGCACTTTCATTGAGAGGGGTTGCCAAGCTTCTAAGAAATAACGAGTTTCCGAAATACCAGGAAATATTTTTTGACCCAATCTTGATGATACTTGGTGGTCATGATCAGTACACAAATCCCACTTGGCTCACGAAATTTTGTTCTTCTAGTTTGAAGCTTTCGTCTACAGTAGCAGTTTTTATATTTAGGTTTCCCTCTGTTCTCTCCTATATAGATAGATGAATTTAAAACTCTAAATCCAACATGGTTTGTAGTAGCTCTTTGAAACTTGACAAAATAAAGGAGTTCTCAGATTTGCCTCTATGGTTTTGTTTCCTCTTCAAGTAGCCCTAGGCAAAGACTGTGGAATAGCACTTTCATTGAGTGGGGTTGCCAAGCTTCTAAGAAATAACGAGTTTCCGAAATAGCAGCAAATATTTTTTTACCCAATCTTGATGATACTTGGTGGTAATGATCAGTACTCAAATCCCACCTGGCTTACCAAATTTTGTTCTTCTAGGTTGAAGCGTTCGTCTACAGTAGAAGTTTTATATTTAAGTTTCCCTCTGTTCTCTCCTATATAGATAGATGAATTTGGAACTCTAAATCCAACATGGTTTGTAGTACCTCTTTGAAACTTGACAAAATAAAGGAGTTCTCAGATTTGTCCCTATGGTTTGTTTCCTCTTCAAGTAGCCCTAGGCAAAGACTGTGGAAAAGCACTTTCATTGAGAGGGGTTGACAAGCTTCTAAGAAATAACGATTTTCGAAATACCAGCTAATATTTTTTCACCCAATCTTGATGATACTTGTTGCTAATGATCAGTACACAAATCCCACTTGGCTCACCAAATTTAGTTCTTCTAGGTTGAAGCGTTCGTTTTCAGTAGCAGTTTGTATATTTAGGTTTCCCTGTGTTCTCTCCTATACAGATAGATGAATTTGGAACTCTAAATCCAACATAGTTTGTAGTAGCTCTTTGAAACTTGACAAAATATAGGAGTTCTCAGTTTTGTTTCTATGGTTTGTTTCCTCTTCATGTAGCCCTAGGCACAGACTGTGGAAAGCACTTTCATTGAGAGGGGTTGCCAAGCCTCTACGAAATAAACGAGTTTCCGAAATACCAGCAAATATTTTTTCACCCAAACTTGATGATACTTGGTGGTCATGATCAGTACACAAATCCCACTTGGCTCACCAAATTCTGTTCTTCTAGGTTGAAGCGTTCGTCTACAGTAGCAGTTTTTATATTTAGGTTTTTCTCTGTTCTCTCCCATATAGATAGATGAATTTGGAACTCTAAATCCAACATGGTTTGTAGTAGCTCTTTGAAACTTGACAAAATAAAGAGTTCTCAGTTTTGTCTCTATGGTTTGTTTCCTCTTCAAGTAGCCGTAGGCACAGACTGTGGAAAAGCACTTTGATTGAGACGGGTTGCCAAGCTTCTAAGAAATTACGAGTTTCTGAAATACCAGCAAATATTTTTTCACCCAATCTTGATGATACTTGGTGGTCATGATCAG
Source organism: Callospermophilus lateralis (assembly GCF_048772815.1). Lineage (NCBI taxonomy): Eukaryota > Metazoa > Chordata > Mammalia > Rodentia > Sciuridae > Callospermophilus > Callospermophilus lateralis. The sequence goes on from NW_027513625.1 coordinate 119,322, forward strand.
TACACAATTCCCACTTGGCTCACCAAATTTTGTTCTTCTAGGTTGAAGCGTTCGTCTACAGTAGCAGTTTTTATATTTAGGTTTCACTCTGATCTCTCATATATAGATAGATGAATTTGGAACTCTAAATCCAACATGGTTTGTAGTAGCTCATTGAAACTTGACAAAATAAAGGAGTTCTCAGTTTTGTCTCTATGGATTGTTTCCTCTTCAAGTAGCCCTAGGCACAGACTGTGGAAAGCACTTTCATTGAGATGGGTTGCCAAGCTTCTAAGAAATAACGAGTTTCCGAAATACCAGCAAATATTTTTTCACACAGTCTTGTTGATACTTGGTGGTCATGATCAGTACACAAAACCCACTTGGCTCACCAAACTTAGTTCTTCTAGGTTGAAGCGTTCATGTACAGTAGCAGTTTTTATATTTAGGTTTCCCTCTGTTCTCTCCTATATAGATAGATGAATTTGGAACTCTAAATCCATCATGGTTTGTAGTAGCTTGTTGAAACTTGACAAAATAAAGGAGTTCTCAGTTTTGTCTCTATGGATTGTTTCCTCTTCAAGTAGCCCTAGGCACAGACTGTGGAAAGCACTTTCGTTGAGATGGGTTGCCAAGCTTCTAAGAAATAACGAGTTTCCGAAATACCAGCAAATATTTTTTCACCCAATCTTGATGATACTTGGTGGTAATGATCAGTACACAAAAAACACTTGGCTTACCAAATTTTTTTCTTCTAGGTTGTAGCGTTCATCTACAGTAGCAGTTTTTATATTTAGGTTTCTCTCTGTTCTCTCCTATATAGATAGATGAATTGGGAACTCTAAATCCAACATGGTTTGTAGTAGCTCTTTGAAACTTGACAAAATAAATGAGTTCTCAGATTTGTCTCTATGGTTTGTTTCCTCTTAAGTAGCCCTAGGCACAGACTGTGGAAAAGCACTTTCATTAAGAGGGGTTGCCAAGCTTCTAAGAAATAACGATTTTCCGAAATACCAGCAAATATTTTTTCACCCAATCTTGATGATACTTGTTGCTAATCATCAGTACACAAATCCCACTTGGCTCACCAAATTTAGTTCTTCTAGGTTGAAGCGTTCGTGTACAGTAGCAGTTTTTATATTTAGGTTTCCCTGTGTTCTCTCCTATACAGATAGATGAATTTGGAAC
>NW_027513625.1:120688-162382 GCF_048772815.1 Callospermophilus lateralis
CTTCTAGGTTGAAGCGTTCGAGTACAGTAGCAGTTTTTATATTTAGGTTTCCCTCTGTTCTCTCCTATACAGATAGATGAATTTGGAACTCTAAATCCAACATGGTTTGTAGTAGCTCTTTGAAACTTGACAAAATAAAGGAGTTCTCAGTTTTGTCTCTATGGTTTGTTTCCTCTTCAAGTAGCCCTAGGCACAGACTGTGGAAAGCACTTTCATTGAGATGGGTTGTCAAGCTTCTAAGAAATAACGAGTTTCCGAAATACCAGCAAATATTTTTTCACACAATCTTGTTGATACTTGGTGGTAATGATCAGTACACAAATCCCACTTGGCTCACCAAATTAGGTCTTCTAGTTTGAAGCGTTCGTCTACAGTAGCCGTTTTTATATTTAGGTTTCTCTCTGTTCTCTTCTATATAGATAGATGAATTTGGAACTCTAAATCCAACATGGTTTGTAGTAGCTCTTTGAAACTTGACAAAATAAAGGAGTTCTCAGATTTGTCTCTATGGTTTGTTTCCTTTTCAAGTAGCCCTAGGCACAGACTGTGGAAAATCACTTTCATTGAGAGGGGTTCCCAAGCTTCTAAGAAATAACGAGTTTCCGAAATACCAGCAAATATTTTTTTTCAACCAATCTTGATGATACTTGGTGGTAATGATCAGTACACAAATCCCACTTGGCTTACCAAATTTTGTTCTTCTAGGTTGAAGCGTTCGAGTACAGTAGCAGTTTTTATATTTAGGTTTCCCTCTGTTCTCTCCTATATAGAAAGATGAATTTGGAACTCTAAATCCAACATGCTTTTTAGTAGCTCTTTGAAACTTGACAAAATAAAGGAGTTCTCAGTTTTGTCTCTATGGTTTGATTCCTCTTAAAGTAGCCCTAGGCACAGACTGTGGAAAGCACTTTCATTGAGATTGGTTTCCAAGCTTCAAAGAAATAACGAGTTTCCGAAACACCAGCAAATATTTCTTCACCCAATCTTGATGATACTTGGTGGTAGTGATCAGTACACAAATCCCACTTGCCTCACCAAATTTTTTTCTTCTAGGTTGAAGCGTTCGTCTACAGTAGCAGTTTTATATTTAGGTTTCTCTCTGTTCTCTCCTATATAGATAGATGAATTTGGAACTCTAATCCAACGTGGTTTGCAGTAGCTCTTTGAAACTTGACAAAATAAAGGAGTTCTCAGATTTGTCTCTATGGTTTGTTTCCTTTTCAAGTAGCCCTAGGCACAGACTGTGGAAAAGCACTTTCACTGAGAGGGGTTGCCAAGCTTCTAAGAAATAACGAGTTTCCGAAATACCAGCAAATATTTTTTCACCCAATCTTGATGATACTTGGTGGTAATGATTAGTACACAAATCCCACTCGGCTCACCAAATTTTGTTCTTCTAGGTTGAAGCGTTCGTCTACAGTAACGGTTTTTATATTAAGTATCCCTCTGTTCTCTCCTATATACATAGATGAATTTGGAACTCTAAATCCAACATGGATTGTAGTAGCTATTTGAAACTTGACAAAATAAAGGAGTTCTCAGTTTTGTCTCTATGGTTTGTTTCCTCTTCAAGTAGCCCTAGGCACAGACTGTGGAAAAGCACTTTCATTGAGAGGGGTTGCCAAGCTTCTAAGAAATTACGAGTTTCCGAAATACCAGCAAATATTTTTTCACCCAATCTTGATGATACTTGGTGGTAATGATCAGTACACAAATCCCACTTTGCTCACCAAATTTTGTTCTTCTAGGTTGAAGCATTCGTCTACAGTAGCAGTTTTTATATATAGGTTTCATTCTGTTCTCTCCTATTTAGATAGATGAATTTGGAACTCTAAATCCAACATGGTTTTTAGTAGCTCTTTGAAACTTGAAAAAATAAAGGAGTTATCAGTTTTGTCTCTATGGCTTGTTTCCTCTTCAAGGTTGCCCTAGGCACAGACTGTGGAAAAGCACTTTCAAGGGAGGGGTTGCCAAGCTTCTAAGAAATAACGAGTTTCCGAAATACCAGCAAATATTTTTTCAGCCAATCTTGATGATACCTGTTGCTGATGATCAGTACACAAATCCCACTTGGCTCACCAAATTCTGTTCTTCTAGGTTGAAGCGTTCGTCTACAGTAGCAGTTTTTATATATAGGTTTCATTCTGTTCTCTCCTATTTAGATAGATGAATTTGGAACTCTAAATCCAACATGGTTTGTAGTAGCTCTTTGAAAATTGACAAAATAAAGGAGTTCTCAGTTTTGTCTCTATGGTTTGTTTCCTCTTCAAGTAGCCCTAGGCAAAGACTGTGGAAAAGCACTTTCATTGAGAGGGGTTGCCAAGCTTCTAAGAAATTACGAGTTTCAGAAATACCAGCAAATATTTTTTCACCCAATCTTGCAGATACATGGTGGTAATGATCAGTAAAAAAATCCCACTTGGCTCACCAAATTTTGTTCTTCTAGGTTGAAGCGTTCGTCTACAGTAGCAGTTTTTATATTTAGGTTTCCCTCTGTTCTCTCCTGTATAGATAGATGAATTTGGAACTCTAAATCCAACATGGTTTTTAGTAGCTCTTTGAAAGTTGACAAAATAAAGGAGTTCTCAGTTTTGTCTCTACGGATTGTTTCCTCTTCAAGTAGCCCTAGCCACCCACAGTGGAAAAGCAGTTTCATTGAGAGGGGTTGCCAAGCTCTAAGAAATAACGAGTTTCCGAAATACCAGCAAATATTTTTTCACCCAATCTTGATGATAGTTGGTCGTAATGATCAGTACACAAATCCCACTTAGCTCACCAAATTTTGTTCTTCTAGGTTGAAGCGTTCGTCTACAGTAGCGGTTTTTATATTTAGGTATCCCTCTGTTCTCTCCTATATACATAGATGAATTTGGAACTCTAAATCCAACATGTATTGTAGTAGCTCTTTGAAACTTGTCAAAATAAAGGAGTTCTCAGTTTTGTCTCTATGGTTTGTTTCCTCTTCAAGTAGCCCTAGGCACAGACTGTGGAAAAGCACTTTCATTGAGAGGGGTTGCCAAGCTTCTAAGAAATTACGAGTTTCCGAAATACCAGCAAATATTTTTTCACCCAATCTTGATGATACATGGTGGTAATGATCAGTACACAAATCCCACTTTGCTCACCAAATTTTGTTCTTCTAGTTTGAAGCATTCGTCTACAGTAGCAGTTTTTATATATAGGTTTCATTCTGTTCTCTCCTATTTAGATAGATGAATTTGGAACTCTAAATCCACATGGTTTTTAGTAGCTCTTTGAAACATGACAAAATTAAGGAGTTCTCAGTTTTGTCTCTATGGTTTCTTTCCTCTTCAAGTTGCCCTAGGCACAGACTGTGGAAAAGCACTTTCATTGAGAGGGGTTGCCAAGCTTCTAAGAAATAACGAGTTTCCGAAATACCAGCAAATATTTTTTCAGCCAATCTTGATGATACCTGTTGCTGATGATCAGTACACAAATCCCACTTGGCTCACCAAATTTTGTTCTTCTAGGTTGAAGCGTTCGTCTACAGTAGCAGTTTTTATATATAGGTTTCATTCTGTTCTCTCCTATTTAGATAGATGAATTTGGAACTCTAAATCCAACATGGTTTGTAGTAGCTCTTTGAAAATTGACAAAATAAAGGAGTTCTCCGTTTTGTCTCTATGGATTGTTTCCTCTTCAAGTAGCCCTAGGCACAGACTGTGGAAAAGCACTTTCATTGAAAGGGGTGGCCAAGCTTCTAAGAAATAACGAGTTTCCGAAATACCAGCAAATATTTTTTCACCAAATCTTGATGATACATGGTGGTAATGATCAGTACACAAATCCCACTTGGCTCACCAGATTTTGTTCTTCTAGGTTGAAGCGTTCGTCTACAGTAGCAGTTTTTATATTTAGGTTTTCCTCTGTTCTCTCCTGTATAGATAGATGAATTTGGAACTCTAAATACAACATGGTTTGTAGTAGCTCTTTGAAACTTGACAAAATAAAGGAGGTCTCAGATTTGTCTCTATGGTTTGTTTCCTTTTCAAGTAGCCCTAGGCACAGACTGTGGAAAATCACTTTCATTGAGAGGGGTTCCCAAGCTTCTAAGAAATAACGAGTTTCCGAAATATCAGCAAATATTTTTTTCAACCAATCTTGATGATACTTGGTGGTAATGATCACTACACAAATCCCACTTGGCTTACCAAATTTTGTTCTTCTAGGTTGAAGCGTTCGAGTACAGTAGCAGTTTTTATATTTAGGTTTCCCTCTGTTCTCTCCTATACAGATAGATGAATTTGGAACTCTAAATCCAACATGGTTTGTAGTAGCTCTTTGAAACTTGACAAAATAAAGGAGTTCTCAGTTTTGTCTCTATGGTTTGTTTCCTCTTCAAGTAGCCCTAGGCACAGACTGTGGAAAGCACTTTCATTGAGATGGGTTGTCAAGCTTCTAAGAAATAACGAGTTTCCGAAATACCAGCAAATATTTTTTCACACAATCTTGTTGATACTTGGTGGTAATGATCAGTACACAAATCCCACTTGGCTCACCAAATTAGGTCTTCTAGGTTGAAGCGTTCGTCTACAGTAGCCGTTTTTATATTTAGGTTTCTCTCTGTTCTCTTCTATATAGATAGATGAATTTGGAACTCTAAATCCAACATGGTTTGTAGTAGCTCTTTGAAACTTGACAAAATAAAGGAGTTCTCAGATTTGTCTCTATGGTTTGTTTCCTTTTCAAGTAGCCCTAGGCACAGACTGTGGAAAATCACTTTCATTGAGAGGGGTTCCCAAGCTTCTAAGAAATAACGAGTTTCCGAAATACCAGCAAATAATTTTTTAAACCAATCTTGATGATACTTGGTGGTAATGATCAGTACACAAATCCCACTTGGCTTACCAAATTTTGTTCTTCTAGGTTGAAGCGTTCGAGTACAGTAGCAGTTTTTATATTTAGGTTTCCCTCTGTTCTCTCCTATATAGAAAGATGAATTTGGAACTCTAAATCCAACATGCTTTTTAGTAGCTCTTTGAAACTTGACAAAATAAAGGAGTTCTCAGTTTTGTCTCTATGGTTTGATTCCTCTTAAAGTAGCCCTAGGCACAGACTGTGGAAAGCACTTTCATTGAGATTGGTTTCCAAGCTTCTAAGAAATAACGAGTTTCCGAAACACCAGCAAATATTTCTTCACCCAATCTTGATGATACTTGGTGGTAGTGATCAGTACACAAATCCCACTTGCCTCACCAAATTTTTTTCTTCTAGGTTGAAGCGTTCGTCTACAGTAGCAGTTTTATATTTAGGTTTCTCTCTGTTCTCTCCTATATAGATAGATGAATTTGGAACTCTAAATCCAACGTGGTTTGCAGTAGCTCTTTGAAACTTGACAAAATAAAGGAGTTCTCAGATTTGTCTCTATGGTTTGTTTCCTTTTCAAGTAGCCCTAGGCACAGACTGTGGAAAAGCACTTTCATTGAGAGGGGTTGCCAAGCTTCTAAGAAATAACGAGTTTCCGAAATACCAGCAAATATTTTTTCACCCAATCTTGATGATACTTGGTGGTAATGATTAGTACACAAATCCCACTCGGCTCACCAAATTTTGTTCTTCTAGGTTGAAGCGTTCGTCTACAGTAACGGTTTTTATATTAAGTATCCCTCTGTTCTCTCCTATATACATAGATGAATTTGGAACTCTAAATCCAACATGGATTGTAGTAGCTCTTTGAAAATTGACAAAATAAAGGAGTTCTCAGTTTTGTCTCTACGGATTGTTTCTTCTTCAAGTAGCCCTAGGCACACACAGTGGAAAAGCAGTTTCATTGAGAGGGGTTGCCAAGCTCTAAGAAATAACGAGTTTCCGAAATACCAGCAAATATTTTTTCACCCAATCTTGATGATACTTGGTCGTAATGATCAGTACACAAATCCCACTTGGCTCACCAAATTTTGTTCTTCTAGGTTGACGCGTTCGTCTACAGTAGCGGTTTTTATATTTAGGTATCCCTCTGTTCTCTCCTATATACATAGATGAATTTGGAACTCTAAATCCAACATGGATTGTAGTAGCTCATTGAAACTTGTCAAAATAAAGGAGTTCTCAGATTTGTCTCTATGTTTTGTTTCCTCTTCAAGTAGCCCTATGCACAGACTGTGGAAAAGCACTTTCATTGAAAGGGGTTGCCAAGCTTCTAAGAAATAACGAGTTTCGGAATACCAGCAAATATTTTTTCACCCAAACTTGATGATACTTGGTGGTAATGATTTGTATACAAATCCCACTTGTCTTACCAAATTTTGTTCTTCTAGGTTGTAGCGTTCGTCTACAGTAGCAGTTTTTATATTTAGGTTTCCCTCTGTTCTCTCCTATATAGAAAGATGAATTTGGAACTCTAAATCCAACATGCTTTTTAGTAGCTCTTTGAAACTTGACAAAATAAAGGAGTTCTCAGTTTTGTCTCTATGGTTTGATTCCTCTTAAAGTAGCCCTAGGCACAGACTGTGGAAAGCACTCATTGAGATTGGTTGCCAAGCTTCTAAGAAATAACGAGTTTCCGAAACACCAGCAAATATTTCTTCACCCAATCTTGATGATACTTGGTGGTAGTGATCAGTACACAAATCCCACTTGCCTCACCAAATTTTTTTCTTCTAGGTTGAAGCGTTCGTCTACAGTAGCAGTTTTATATTTAGGTTTCTCTCTGTTCTCTCCTATATAGATAGATGAATTTGGAACTCTAAATCCAACGTGGTTTGCAGTAGCTCTTTGAAACTTGACAAAATAAAGGAGTTCTCAGATTTGTCTCTATGGTTTGTTTCCTTTTCAAGTAGCCCTAGGCACAGACTGTGGAAAAGCACTTTCATTGAGAAGGGTTGCCAAGCTTCTAAGAAATAACGAGTTTCCGAAATACCATCAAATATTTTTTCACCCAATCTTGATGATACTTGGTGGTAATGATTAGTACACAAATCCCACTCGGCTCACCAAATTTTGTTCTTCTAGGTTGAAGCGTTCGTCTACAGTAGCGGTTTTTATATTAAGTATCCCTCTGTTCTCTACTATATACATAGATGAATTTGGAACTCTAAATCCAACATGGATTGTAGTAGCTCTTTGAAACTTGACAAAATAAAGGAGTTCTCAGTTTTGTCTCTATGGTTTGTTTCCTCTTCAAGTAGCCCTAGGCACAGACTGTGGAAAGCACTTTCATTGAGAGGGGTTGCCAAGCTTCTAAGAAATTACGAGTTTCCGAAATACCAGCAAATATTTTTTCACCCAATCTTGATGATACTTGGTGGTAATGATCAGTACACAAATCCCACTTTGCTCACCAAATTTTGTTCTTCTAGGTTGAAGCATTCGTCTACAGTAGCAGTTTTTATATATAGGTTTCATTCTGTTCTCTCCTATTTAGATAGATGAATTTGGAACTCTAAATCCAACATGGTTTTTAGTAGCTCTTTGAAACTTGAAAAAATAAAGGAGTTATCAGTTTTGTCTCTATGGTTTCTTTCCTCTTCAAGTTGCCCTAGGCACAGACTGTGGAAAAGCACTTTCATTGAGAGGGGTTGCCAAGCTTCTAAGAAATAACGAGTTTCCGAAATACCAGCAAATATTTTTTCCGCCAATCTTGATGATACCTGTTGCTGATGATCAGTACACAAATCCCACTTGGCTCACCAAATTTTGTTCTTCTAGGTTGAAGCATTCGTCTACAGTAGCAGTTTTTATATATAGGTTTCATTCTGTTCTCTCCTATTTAGATAGATGAATTTGGAACTCTAAATCCAACATGGTTTGTAGTAGCTCTTTGAAAATTGACAAAATAAAGGAGTTCTCCGTTTTGTCTCTATGGATTGTTTCCTCTTCAAGTGGCCCTAGGCACACACAGTGGAAAAGCACTTTTATTGAGAGGGGTTGCCAAGCTTCTAAGAAATAACGAGTTTCCGAATACCAGCAAATATTTTTTCACCCAATCTTGATGATACTTGGTGGTAATGATCAGTACACAAATCCCACTTGGCTCACCAAATTTTGTTCTTCTAGGTTGAAGCGCTCGTCTACAGTAGCGATTTTTATATTTAGGTATCCCTCTGTTCTCTCCTATATAGATAGATGAATTTGGAACTCTAAATCCAACATGGTTGGTAGTAGCTCTTTGAAACTTGACAAAATAAAGGAGTTCTCAGTTTTGTCTCTAAGGATTTTTTTCTTCTTCAAGTAGCCCTAGGCACACACAGTGGAAAATCAGTTTCATTGAGAGGGGTTGCCAAGCTCTAAGAAATAACGAGTTTCCGAAATACCAGCAAATATTTTTTCACCCAATCTTGATGATACTTGGTCGTAATGATCAGTACACAAATCCCACTTGGCTCACCAAATTTTGTTCTTCTAGGTTGATGCGTTCGTCTACAGTAGCGGTTTTTATATTTAGGTATCCCTCTGTTCTCTCCTATATACATAGATGAATTTGGAACTCTAAATCCAACATGGATTGTAGTAGCTCTTTGAAACTTGTCAAAATAAAGGAGTTCTCAGTTTTGTCTCTATGGTTTGTTTCCTCTTCAAGTAGCCCTAGGCACAGACTGTGGAAAAGCACTTTCATTCAGAGGGGTTGCCAAGCTTCTAAGAAATTACGAGTTTCCGAAATACCAGCAAATATTTTTTCACCCAATCTTGATGATACTTGGTGGTAATGATCAGTACACAAATCCCACTTTGCTCACCAAATTTTGTTCTTCTAGGTTGAAGCATTCGTCTACAGTAGCAGTTTTTATATATAGGTTTCATTCTGTTCTCTCCTATTTAGATAGATGAATTTTAACTCTAAATAAAACATGGTTTTTAGTAGCTCTTTGAAACTTGACAAAATAAAGGAGTTCTCAGTTTTGTCTCTATGGTTTGTTTCCTCTTCAAGTTGCCCTAGGCACAGACTGTTTAAAAGCACTTTCATTGAGAGGGGTTGCCAAGCTTCTAAGAAATAAGGAGTTTCCGAAATACCAGCAAATATTTTTTCAGCCAATCTTGATGATACCTGTTGCTGATGATCAGTACACAAATCCCACTTGGCTCACCAAATTTTGTTCTTCTAGGTTGAAGCATTCGTCTACAGTAGCAGTTTTATATATAGGTTTCATTCTGTTCTCTCCTATTTAGATAGATAAATTTGGAACTCTAAATCCAACATGGTTTTTAGTAGCTCTTTGAAACTTGAAAAAATAAAGGAGTTATCAGTTTTGTCTCTATGGCTTGTTTCCTCTTCAAGTTGCCCTAGGCACAGACTGTTGAAAAGCACTTTCATTGAGAGGGGTTGCCAAGCTTCTATGAAATAACGAGTTTCCGAAAAACCAGCAAATATTTTTTCAGCCAATCTTGATGATACCTGTTGCTGATGATCAGTACACAAATCCCACTAGGCTCACCAAATTCTGTTCTTCTAGGTTGAAGCGTTCGTCTACAGTAGCAGTTTTTATATTTAGGTTTCCCTCTGTTCTCTCCTATATAGATAGATGAATTTGGAACTCTAAATCCAACATGGTTTGTAGTAGCTCTTTGAAACGTGACAAAATAAAGGAGTTCTCAGTTTTGTCTCTATGGTTTGTTTCCTCTTCAAGTAGCCCTAGGCAAAGACTGTGGAAAAGCACTTTCATTGAGAGGGGTTGCCAAGCTTCTAAGAAATTACGAGTTTCCGAAATACCAGCAAATATTTTTTCACCCAATCTTGATGATACTTGGTGGTAATGATCAGTACACAAATCCCACTTGGCTCACCAAATTTTGTTCTTCTAGGTTGAAGCGTTCGTCTACAGTAGCAGTTTTTATATTTAGGTTTCCCTCTGTTCTCTCCTGTATAGATAGATGAATTTGGAACTCTAAATCCAACATGGTTTGTAGTAGCTCTTTGAAACTTGAGAAAATAAAGGAGTTCTCAGTTTTGTCTCTATGGATTGTTTTCTCTTCAAGTAGCCCTAGGCACAGACTGTGGAAAAGCACTTTCATTGAGATAGGTTGCCAAGCTTCTAAGAAATTACGAGTTTCCGAAATACCAGCAAATATTTTTTCACCCAATCTTGAAGATACATGGTGGTAATGATCAGTAAAAAAATCCCACTTGGCTCACCAAATTTTGTTCTTCTAGGTTGAAGCGTTCGTCTACAGTAGCAGTTTTTATATTTAGGTTTCCCTCTGTTCTCTCCTGTATAGATAGATGAATTTGGAACTCTAAATCCAACATGGGTTTTTAGTAGCTCTTTGAAAGTTGACAAAATAAAGGAATTCTCAGTTTTGTCTCTACGGATTGTTTCCTCTTCAAGTAGCCCTAGCCACACACAGTGGAAAAGCAGTTTCATTGAGTTGGGTTGCCAAGCTCTAAGAAATAACGAGTTTCCGAAATACCAGCAAATATTTTTTCACCCAATCTTGATGATAGTTGGTCGTAATGATCAGTACACAAATCCCACTTAGCTCACCAAATTTTGTTCTTCTAGGTTGAAGCGTTCGTCTACAGTAGCGGTTTTTATATTTAGGTATCCCTCTGTTCTCTCCTATATACATAGATGAATTTGGAACTCTAAATCCAACATGGATTGTAGTAGCTCTTTGAAACTTGTCAAAATAAAGGAGTTCTCAGTTTTGTCTCTATGGTTTGTTTCCTCTTCAAGTAGCCCTAGGCACAGACTGTGGAAAAGCACTTTCATTGAGAGGGGTTGCCAAGCTTCTAAGAAATTACGAGATTCCGAAATACCAGCAAATATTTTTTCACCCAATCTTGATGATACTTGGTGGTAATGATCAGTACACAAATCCCACTTTGCTCACCAAATTTTGTTCTTCTAGGTTGAAGCATTCGTCTACAGTAGCAGTTTTTATATATAGGTTTCATTCTGTTCTCTCCTATTTAGATAGATGAATTTGGAACTCTAAATCCAACATGGTTTTTAGTAGCTCTTTGAAACTTGACAAAATAAAGGAGTTCTCAGTTTTTTCTCTATGGTTTCTTTCCTCTTCAAGTTGCCCTAGGCACAGACTGTGGAAAAGCACTTTCATTGAGAGGGGTTGCCAAGCTTCTAAGAAATAACGAGTTTCCGAAATACCAGCAAATATTTTTTCAGCCAATCTTGATGATACCTGTTGCTGATGATCAGTACACAAATCCCACTTGGCTCACCAAATTTTGTTCTTCTAGGTTGAAGCATTCGTCTACAGTAGCAGTTTTTATATATAGGTTTCATTCTGTTCTCTCCTATTTAGATAGATGAATTTGGAACTCTAAATCCAACATGGTTTGTAGTAGCTCTTTGAAAATTGACAAAATAAAGGAGTTCTCCGTTTTGTCTCTATGGATTGTTTCCTCTTCAAGTGGCCCTAGGCACACACAGTGGAAAAGCACTTTTATTGAGAGGGGTTGCCAAGCTTCTAAGAAATAACGAGTTTCCGAATACCAGCAAATATTTTTTCACCCAATCTTGATGATACTTGGTGGTAATGATCAGTACACAAATCCCACTTGGCTCACCAAATTTTGTTCTTCTAGGTTGAAGCGTTCGTCTACAGTAGCGATTTTTATATTTAGGTATCCCTCTGTTCTCTCCTATATAGATAGATGAATTTGGAACTCTAAATCCAACATGGTTGGTAGTAGCTCTTTGAAACTTGACAAAATAAAGGAGTTCTCAGTTTTGTCTCTAAGGATTTTTTCTTCTTCAAGTAGCCCTAGGCACACACAGTGGAAAATCAGTTTCATTGAGAGGGGTTGCCAAGCTCTAAGAAATAACGAGTTTCCGAAATACCAGCAAATATTTTTTCACCCAATCTTGATGATACTTGGTCGTAATGATCAGTACACAAATCCCACTTGGCTCACCAAATTTTGTTCTTCATATTGATGCGTTCGTCTACAGTAGCGGTTTTTATATTTAGGTATCCCTCTGTTCTCTCCTATATACATAGATGAATTTGGAACTCTAAATCCAACATGGATTGTAGTAGCTCTTTGAAACTTGTCAAAATAAAGGAGTTCTCAGTTTTGTCTCTATGGTTTGTTTCCTCTTCAAGTAGCCCTAGGCACAGACTGTGGAAAAGCACTTTCATTCAGAGGGGTTGCCAAGCTTCTAAGAAATTACGAGTTTCCGAAATACCAGCAAATATTTTTTCACCCAATCTTGATGATACTTGGTGGTAATGATCAGTACACAAATCCCACTTTGCTCACCAAATTTTGTTCTTCTAGGTTGAAGCATTCGTCTACAGTAGCAGTTTTTATATATAGGTTTCATTCTGTTCTCTCCTATTTAGATAGATGAATTTTAACTCTAAATCCAACATGGTTTTTAGTAGCTCTTTGAAACTTGACAAAATAAAGGAGTTCTCAGTTTTGTCTCTATGGTTTGTTTCCTCTTCAAGTTGCCCTAGGCACAGACTGTGGAAAAGCACTTTCATTGAGAGGGGTTGCCAAGCTTCTAAGAAATAACGAGTTTCCGAAATACCAGCAAATATTTTTTCAGCCAATCTTGATGATACCTGTTGCTGATGATCAGTACACAAATCCCACTTGGCTCACCAAATTTTGTTCTTCTAGGTTGAAGCATTCGTCTACAGTAGCAGTTTTTATATATAGGTTTCATTCTGTTCTCTCCTATTTAGATAGATGAATTTGGAACTCTAAATCCAACATGGTTTGTAGTAGCTCTTTGAAAATTGACAAAATAAAGGAGTTCTCCGTTTTGTCTCTATGGATTGTTTCCTCTTCAAGTGGCCCTAGGCACACACAGTGGAAAAGCACTTTAATTGAGAGGGGTTGCCAAGCTTCTAAGAAATAACGAGTTTCCGAATACCAGCAAATATTTTTTCACCCAATCTTGATGATACTTGGTGGTAATGATCACTACACAAATCCCACATGGCTCACCAAATTTTGTTCTTCTAGGTTGAAGCGTTCGTCTACAGTAGCGGTTTTTATATTTAGGTATCCCTCTGTTCTCTCCTATATAGATAGATGAATTTGGAACTCTAAATCCAACATGGTTGGTAGTAGCTCTTTGAAACTTGACAAAATAAAGGAGTTCTCAGATTTGTCTCTATGGTTTGTTTCCTCTTCAAGTAGCCCTAGGCACAGACTGTGGAAAAGCACTTTCATTGAAAGGGGTTGCCAAGCTTCTAAGAAATTACGAGTTTCCGAAATACCAGCAAATATTTTTTCACCCAATCTTGATGATACATGGTGGTAATGATCAGTACACAAATCCCACTTGGCTCACCAAATTTTGTTCTTCTAGGTTGAAGCGTTCGTCTACAGTAGCAGTTTTTATATTTAGGTTTCCCTCTGTTCTCTCCTGTATAGATAGATGAATTTGGAACTCTAAATCCAACATGGTTTGTAGTAGCTCTTTGAAAATTGACAAAATAAAGGAGTTCTCAGTTTTGTCTCTATGGATTGTTTCCTCTTCAAGTAGCCCTAGGCACAGACTGTGGAAAAGCACTTTAATTGAGAGGGGTTGCCAAGCTTCTAAGAAATTACGAGTTTCCGAAATACCAGCAAATATTTTTTCACCCAATCTTGATGATACTTGGTGGTAATGATCAGTACACAAATCCCACTTTGCTCACCAAATTTTGTTCTTCTAGGTTGAAGCGTTCGTCTACAGTAGCAGTTTTTATATTTATCTTTCCCTCTGTTCTCTCCTATATAGATAGATGAATTTGGAACTCTAAATCCAACATGGTTTGTAGTAGCTCTTTGAAACTTGACAAAATAAAGGAGTTCTCAGTTTTGTCTCTATGGTTTGTTTCCTCTTCAAGTAGCCCTAGGCACAGACTGTGGAAAGCACTTTAATTGAGAGGAGTTGCCAAGCTTCTACGAAATAACGCGTTTCCGAAATACCAGCAAATATTTTTTCACCCAATCTTGATGATACTTGGTGGTAAGGATCAGTACACAAATCCCACTTGGCTCACCAAATTTTGTTCTTCTAGGTTGAAGCGTTCGTCTACAGTAGCAGTTTTTATATTTAGGTTTCCCTCTGTTCTCTCCTATATACATAGATGAATTTGGAACTCTAAATCCAACATGGTTGGTAATAGCTCTTTGAAACTTGACAAAATAAATGAGTTCTCAGTTTTGTCTCTATGGTTTGTTTCCTCTTCAAGTAGCCCTAGGCACAGACTGTGGAAAATCACTTTCATTGAGAGGGGTTGCCAAGCTTCTAAGAAATTACGAGTTTCCGAAATACCAGGAAATATTTTTTCACCCAATCTTGATGATACTTGGTGGTAATGATCAGGAGACAAATCCCACTTTGCTCACCATATTTTGTTCTGCTAGGTTGAAGCATTCGTCTACAGTAGCAGTTTTTATATATAGGTTTCATTCTGTTCTCTCCTATTTAGATAAATGAATTTGGAACTCTAAATCCAACATGGTTTTTTTAGGTCTTTGAAACTTGAAAAAATAAAGGAGTTCTCAGTTTTGTCTCTATGGTTTGTTTCCTCTTCAAGTAGCCCTAGGCACAGACTGTGGAAAAGCACTTTCATTGAGAGGGGTTGCCAACCGTCTAAGAAATAACGAGTTTCCGAAATACCAGCAAATATTTTTTCAGCCAATCTTGATGATACCTGTTGCTGATGATCAGTACACAAATCCCACTTGGCTCACCAAATTCTGTTCTTCTAGGTTGAAGCGTTCGTCTACAGTAGCAGTTTTTATATTTAGGTTTCCCTCTGTTCTCCCCTATATAGATAGATGAATTATAACTCTAAATCCAACATGGTTTGTAGTAGCTCTTTGAAACTTGACAAAATAAAGGAGTTCTCAGTTTTGTCTCTATGGTTTGTTTCCTCTTCAAGTAGCCCTAGGCACAGACTGTGGAAAGCACTTTAATTGTGAGGGGTTGCCAAGCTTCTAAGAAATAACGAGTTTCCGAAATACCAGCAAATATTTTTTCACCCAATCTTGATGATACTTGGTGGTAATGATCAGTACACAAGTCCCACTTGGCTCACCAAATTTTGTTCTTCTAGGTTGAAGCGTTCGTCTACAGTAGCAGTTTTTATATTTAGGTTTCCCTCTGTTCTCTCCTATATACATAGATGAATTTGGAACTCTAAATCCAACATGGTTGGTAGTAGCTCTTTGAAACTTGACAAAATAAAGGAGTTCTCAGTTTTTTCTCTATGGTTTGTTTCCTCTTCAAGTAGCCCTAGGCACAGACTGTGGAAAAGCACTTTCATTGAGAGGGGTTGCCAAGCTTCTAAGAAATTACGAGTTTCCGAAATACCAGCAAATATTTTTTCACCCAATCTTGATGATACTAGGTGGTAATGATCAGTAAACAAATCCCACTTTGCTCACCAAATTTTGTTCTGCTAGGTTGAAGCATTCGTCTACAGTAGCAGTTTTTATAAATAGGTTTCATTCTGTTCTCTCCTATTTAGATAAATGAATTTGGAACACTAAATCCAACATGGTTTTTTTAGCTCTTTGAAACTTGACAAAATAAAGGAGTTCTCAGTTTTGTCTCTATGGTTTGTTTCCTCTTCAAGTAGCCCTTCGCACAGACTGTGGAAAAGCACTTTCATTGAGAGGGGTTGCCAAGCGTCTAAGAAATAATGAGTTTCCGAAATACCAGCAAATATTTGTTCAGCCAATCATGATGATACCTGTTGCTGATGATCAGTACACAAATCCCACTTGGCTCACCAAATTTTGTTCTTCTAGGTTGAAGCTTTCGTCTACAGTAGCAGTTTTTATATTTAGGTTTCCCTCTGTTCTCTCCTATATAGATAGATGAATTTGGAACTCTAAATCCAACATGGTTTGTAGTAGCTCTTTGAAACTTGAAAAAATAAAGGAGTTCTCAGTTTTGTGTCTAAGGTTTGTTTCCTTTTCAAGTAGCCCTAGGCACAGACTGTGGAAAAGCACTTTCATTGAGAGGGGTTGCCAAACTTCTAAGAAATAAAGAATCCGAAATACCCGCAAATATTTTTTCACCCAATCTTGATGATAATTGGTGGTAATGATGAGTACACAAATCCCACTTGGCTCACCAAATTTTGTTCTTCTAGGTTGAAGCGTTCGTCTACAGTAGCAGTTTTTATATATAGTTTTCACTCTGTTCTCTCCTATATAGATAGATGAATTTGGAACTCTAAATACAACATGGTTTGTAGTAGCTCTTTGAAACCTGACAAAATAAAGGAGTTCTCAGTTTTGTCTCTATGGTTTGTTTCTTCTTCAAGTAGCCCTAGGCATAGACTGTGGAAAAGAACTTTCATTGAGAGGGGTTGCCAAGCTTCTAAGAAATAACGAGTTTCCGAAATACCAGCAAATATTTTTTGAGCCAATCTTGATGATACCTGTTGCTGATGATCAGTACAGAAATCCCACTTGTCTCACCAAATTCTGTTCTTCTAGGTTCAAGCATTCGTCTACAGTAGCAGTTTTTATATTTAGGTTTCCCTCTGTTCTCTCCTATATAGATAGATGAATTTGGAACTCTAAATCCAACATGGTTTGTAGTAGCTCTTTGAAACTTGACAAAATAAAGGAGTTCTCAGTTTTGTCTCTATGGTTTGTTTCCTCTTCAAGTAGCCCTAGGCACAGACTGTGGAAAAGCACTTTCATTGAGAGGGGTTGCCGAGCTTCTAAGAAATTACGAGTTTCCGAAATACCAGCAAATATTTTTTCACCCAATCTTGATGATACCTGTTGCTGATGATCAGTACACAAATCCCACTTGGCTCACCAAATTTTGTTCTTCTAGGTTGAAGCGTTCGTCTACAGTAGCAGTTTTTATATTTAGGTTTCCCTCTGTTCTCTCCTGTATAGATAGATGAATTTGGAACTCTAAATCCAACATGGTTTTTAGTAGCTCTTTGAAAATTGACAAAATAAAGGAGTTCTCAGTTTTGTCTCTATGGATTGTTTCCTCTTCAAGTGGCCCTAGGCACACACAGTGGAAAAGCACTTTAATTGAGAGGGGTTGCCAAGCTTCTAAGAAATAACGAGTTTCCGAAATACCAGCAAATATTTTTTCACCCAAACTTGATGATATTTGGTCGTAATGATCAGTACACAAATCCCACTTGGCTCACCAAATTTTGTTCTTCTAGGTTGAAGCGTTCGTCTACAGTAGCGGTTTTTATATTTAGGTATCCCTCTGTTCTCTCCTATATACATAGATGAATTTGGAACTCTAAATCCAACATGGATTGTAGTAGCTCTTTGAATCTTGACAAAATAAAGGAGGTCTCAGTTTTGTCTCTATGGTTTGTTTCCTCTTCAAGTAGCCCTAGGCACAGACTGTGGAAAAGCACTTTCATTGAGAGGGGTTGCCAAGCTTCTAAGAAATTACGAGTTTCCGAAATACCAGCAAATATTTTTTCACCCAATCTTGATGATACTTGGTGGTAATGATCAGTACACAAATCCCACTTTGCTCACCAAATTTTGTTCTTCTAGGTTGAAGCATTCGTCTACAGTAGCAGTTTTTATATATAGGTTTCATTCTGTTCTCTCCTATTTAGATAGATGAATTTGGAACTCTAAATCCAACATGGTTTTTAGTAGCTCTTTGAAACTTGACAAAATAAAGGAGTTCTCAGTTTTGTCTCTATGGTTTGTTTCCTCTTCACGTTGCCCTAGGCACAGACTGTGGAAAAGCACTTGCATTGAGAGGGGTTGCCAAGCTTCTAAGAAATAACGAGTTTCCGAAATACCAGCAAATATTTTTTCAGCCAATCTTGATGATACCTGTTGCTGATGATCAGTACACAAATCCCACTTGGCTCACCAAATTCTGTTCTTCTAGGTTGAAGCGTTCGTCTACAGTAGCAGTTTTTATATTTAGGTTTCCCTCTGTTCTCTCCTATAGATAGATGAATTTGGAACTCTAAATCCAACATGGTTTGTAGTAGCTCTTTGAAACTTGACAAAATAAAGGAGTTCTCAGTTTTGTCTCTATGGTTTGTTTCCTCTTCAAGTAGCCCTAGGCACAGACTGTGGAAAAGCACTTTAATTGAAAGGGTTTGCCAAGCTTCTAAGAAATTACGAGTTTCCAAAATACCAGCAAATATTTTTTCACCCAATCTTGATAATACATGGTGGTAATGATCAGTACACAAATCCCACTTGGCTCACCAAATTTTGTTCTTCTAGGTTGAAGCGTTCGTCTACAGTAGCAGTTTTTATATTTAGGTTTCCCTCTGTTCTCTCCTGTATAGATAGATGAATTTGGAACTCTAAATCCAACATGGTTTGTAGTAGCTCTTTGAAAATTGACAAAATAAAGGAGTTCTCAGTTTTGTCTCTATGGTTTGTTTCCTCTTCAAGTAGCCCTAGGCACAGACTGTGGAAAAGCACTTTCATTGAAAGGGGTTGCCAAGCTTCTAAGAAATTACGAGTTTCCGAAATACCAGCAAATATTTTTTCACCCAATCTTGATGATACATGGTGGTAATGATCAGTACAAAAAAACCACTTGGCTCAAAAAATTTTGTTCTTCTAGGTTGAAGCGTTCGTCTACAGTAGCAGTTTTTATATTTAGGTTTCCCTCTGTTCTCTCCTGTATAGATAGATGAATTTGGAACTCTAAATCCAACATGGTTTGTAGTAGCTCTTTGAAAATTGACAAAATAAAGGAGTTCTCAGTTTTGTCTCTATGGATTGTTTCCTCTTCAAGTAGCCCTAGGCACAGACTGTGGAAAAGCACTTTCATTGAGAGGGGTTGCCAAGCTTCTAAGAAATTACGAGTTTCCGAAATACCAGCAAATATTTTTTCACCCAATCTTGATGATACTTGGTGGTAATGATCAGTACACGAATCCCACTTTGCTCACCAAATTTTGTTCTTCTAGGTTGAAGCGTTCGTCTACAGTAGCAGTTTTTATATTTAGGTTTCCCTCTGTTCTCTCCTATATACATAGATGAATTTGGAACTCTAAATCCAACATGGTTGGTAGTAGCTCTTTGAAACTTGACAAAATAAAGGAGTTCTCAGTTTTTTCTCTATGGTTTGTTTCCTCTTCAAGTAGCCCTAGGCACAGACTGTGGAAAAGCACTTTCATTGAGAGGGGTTGCCAAGCTTCTAAGAAATTACGAGTTTCCGAAATACCAGCAAATATTTTTTCACCCAATCTTGATGATACTAGGTGGTAATGATCAGTAAACAAATCCCACTTTGCTCACCAAATTTTGTTCTGCTAGGTTGAAGCATTCGTCTACAGTAGCAGTTTTTATAAATAGGTTTCATTCTGTTCTCTCCTATTTAGATAAATGAATTTGGAACACTAAATCCAACATGGTTTTTTTAGCTCTTTGAAACTTGACAAAATAAAGGAGTTCTCAGTTTTGTCTCTATGGTTTGTTTCCTCTTCAAGTAGCCCTAGTCACAGACTGTGGAAAAGCACTTTCATTGAGAGGGGTTGCCAAGCGTCTAAGAAATAATGAGTTTCCGAAATACCAGCAAATATTTTTTCAGCCAATCATGATGATACCTGTTGCTGATGATCAGTACACAAATCCCACTTGGCTCACCAAATTTTGTTCTTCTAGGTTGAAGCTTTCGTCTACAGTAGCAGTTTTTATATTTAGGTTTCCCTCTGTTCTCTCCTATATAGATAGATGAATTTGGAACTCTAAATCCAACATGGTTTGTAGTAGCTCTTTGAAACTTGAAAAAATAAAGGAGTTCTCAGTTTTGTCTCTAAGGTTTGTTTCCTTTTCAAGTAGCCCTAGGCACAGACTGTGGAAAAGCACTTTCATTGAGAGGGGTTGCCAAACTTCTAAGAAATAAAGAATCCGAAATACCCGCAAATATTTTTTCACCCAATCTTGATGATAATTGGTGGTAATGATGAGTACACAAATCCCACTTGGCTCACCAAATTTTGTTCTTCTAGGTTGAAGCGTTCGTCTACAGTAGCAGTTTTTATATATAGTTTTCACTCTGTTCTCTCCTATATAGATAGATGAATTTGGAACTCTAAATACAACATGGTTTGTAGTAGCTCTTTGAAACCTGACAAAATAAAGGAGTTCTCAGTTTTGTCTCTATGGTTTGTTTCCTCTTCAAGTAGCCCTAGGCATAGACTGTGGAAAAGAACTTTCATTGAGAGGGGTTGCCAAGCTTCTAAGAAATAACGAGTTTCCGAAATACCAGCAAATATTTTTTGAGCCAATCTTGATGATACCTGTTGCTGATGATCAGTACAGAAATCCCACTTGTCTCACCAAATTCTGTTCTTCTAGGTTCAAGCGTTCGTCTACAGTAGCAGTTTTTATATTTAGGTTTCCCTCTGTTCTCTCCTATATAGATAGATGAATTTGGAACTCTAAATCCAACATGGTTTGTAGTAGCTCTTTGAAACTTGACAAAATAAAGGAGTTCTCAGTTTTGTCTCTATGGTTTGTTTCCTCTTCAAGTAGCCCTAGGCACAGACTGTGGAAAAGCACTTTCATTGAGAGGGGTTGCCAAGCTTCTAAGAAATTACGAGTTTCCGAAATACCAGCAAATATTTTTTCACCCAATCTTGATGATACCTGTTGCTGATGATCAGTACACAAATCCCACTTGGCTCATCAAATTTTGTTCTTCTAGGTTGAAGCGTTCGTCTACAGTAGCAGTTTTTATATTTAGGTTTCCCTCTGTTCTCTCCTGTATAGATAGATGAATTTGGAACTCTAAATCCAACATGGTTTTTAGTAGCTCTTTGAAAATTGACAAAATAAAGGAGTTCTCAGTTTTGTCTCTATGGATTGTTTCCTCTTCAAGTGGCCCTAGGCACACACAGTGGAAAAGCACTTTAATTGAGAGGGGTTGCCAAGCTTCTAAGAAATAACGAGTTTCCGAAATACCAGCAAATATTTTTTCACCCAAACTTGATGATATTTGGTCGTAATGATCAGTACACAAATCCCACTTGGCTCACCAAATTTTGTTCTTCTAGGTTGAAGCGTTCGTCTACAGTAGCGGTTTTTATATTTAGGTATCCCTCTGTTCTCTCCTATATACATAGATGAATTTGGAACTCTAAATCCAACATGGATTGTAGTAGCTCTTTGAATCTTGACAACATAAAGGAGGTCTCAGTTTTGTCTCTATGGTTTGTTTCCTCTTCAAGTAGCCCTAGGCACAGACTGTGGAAAAGCACTTTCATTGAGAGGGGTTGCCAAGCTTCTAAGAAATTACGAGTTTCCGAAACACCAGCAAATATTTTTTCACCCAATCTTGATGATACTTGGTGGTAATGATCAGTACACAAATCCCACTTTGCTCACCAAATTTTGTTCTTCTAGGTTGAAGCATTCGTCTACAGTAGCAGTTTTTATATATAGGTTTCATTCTGTTCTCTCCTATTTAGATAGATGAATTTGGAACTCTAAATCCAACATGGTTTTTAGTAGCTCTTTGAAACTTGACAAAATAAAGGAGTTCTCAGTTTTGTCTCTATGGTTTGTTTCCTCTTCACGTTGCCCTAGGCACAGACTGTGGAAAAGCACTTGCATTGAGAGGGGTTGCCAAGCTTCTAAGAAATAACGAGTTTCCGAAATACCAGCAAATATTTTTTCAGCCAATCTTGATGATACCTGTTGCTGATGATCAGTACACAAATCCCACTTGGCTCACCAAATTCTGTTCTTCTAGGTTGAAGCGTTCGTCTACAGTAGCAGTTTTTATATTTAGGTTTCCCTCTGTTCTCTCCTATAGATAGATGAATTTGGAACTCTAAATCCAACATGGTTTGTAGTAGCTCTTTGAAACTTGACAAAATAAAGGAGTTCTCAGTTTTGTCTCTATGGTTTGTTTCCTCTTCAAGTAGCCCTAGGCACAGACTGTGGAAAAGCACTTTAATTGAAAGGGTTTGCCAAGCTTCTAAGAAATTACGAGTTTCCAAAATACCAGCAAATATTTTTCCACCCAATCTTGATAATACATGGTGGTAATGATCAGTACACAAATCCCACTTGGCTCACCAAATTTTGTTCTTCTAGGTTGAAGCGTTCGTCTACAGTAGCAGTTTTTATATTTAGGTTTCCCTCTGTTCTCTCCTGTATAGAGAGATGAATTTGGAACTCTAAATCCAACATGGTTTGTAGTAGCTCTTTGAAAATTGACAAAATAAAGGAGTTCTCAGTTTTGTCTCTATGGATTGTTTCCTCTTCAAGTGGCCCTAGGCACACACAGTGGAAAAGCACTTTAATTGAGAGGGGTTGCCAAGCTTCTAAGAAATAACGAGTTTCCGAAATACCAGCAAATATTTTTTCACCCAATCTTGATGATACTTGGTGGTAATGATCAGTACACAAATCCCACTTGGCTCACCAAATTTTGTTCTTCTAGGTTGAAGCGTTCGTCTACAGTAGCAGTTTTTATATTTAGGTTTCCCTCTGTTCTCTCCTATATACATAGATGAATTTTAACTCTAAATCCAACATGGTTGGTAGTAGCTCTTTGAAACTTGACAATATAAAGGAGTTCTCAGTTTTGTCTCTATGGTTTGTTTCCTCTTCAAGTAGCCCTAGGCACAGACTGTGGAAAAGCACTTTCATTGAGAGGGGTTGCCAAGCTTCTAAGAAATTACGAGTTTCCGAAATAGCAGCAAATATTTTTTCACCCAATCTTGATGATACTAGGTGGTAATGATCAGTAAACAAATCCAACTTTGCTCACCAAATTTTGTTCTGCCTGGTTGAAGCATTCGTCTACAGTAGCAGTTTTTATAAATAGGTTTAATTCTGTTCTCTCCTATTTAGATAGATGAATTTGGAACTCTAAATCCAACATGGTTTTTTTAGCTCTTTGAAACTTGACAAAATAAAGGAGTTCTCAGTTTTGTCTCTATGGTTTGTTTTCTCTTCAAGTAGCCCTAGGCACAGACTGTGGAAAAGCACTTTCATTGAGAGGGGTTGCCAAGCGTCTAAGAAATAACGAGTTTCCGAAATACCAGCAAATATTTTTTCAGCCAATCTTGATGATACCTGTTGCTGATGATCAGTACACAAATCCCACTTGGCTCACCAAATTCTGTTCTTCTAGGTTGAAGCGTTCGTCTACAGTAGCAGTTTTTATATTTAGGTTTCCCTCTGTTCTCTCCTATATAGATAGATGAATTTGGAACTCTAAATCCAACATGGTTTGTAGTAGCTCTTTGAAACTTGAAAAAATAAAGGAGTTCTCAGTTTTGTCTCTAAGGTTTGTTTCCTTTTCAAGTAGCCCTAGGCACAGACTGTGGAAAAGCACTTTCATTGAGAGGGGTTGCCAAGCTTTTAAGAAATAAAGTATCCGAAATACCCGCAAATATTTTTTCACCCAATCTTGATGATAATTGGTGGTAATGATGAGTACACAAATCCCACTTGGCTCACCAAATTTTGTTCTTCTAGGTTGAAGCGTTCGTCTACAGTAGCAGTTTTTATATTTAGGTTTCACTCTGTTCTCTCCTATATAGATAGATGAATTTGGAACTCTAAATACAACATGGTTTGTAGTAGCTCTTTGAAACTTGACAAAATAAAGGAGTTCTCAGTTTTGTCTCTAAGGTTTGTTTCCTTTTCAAGTAGCCCTAGGCACAGACTGTGGAAAAGCACTTTCATTGAGAGGGGTTGCCAAGCTTCTAAGAAATAAAGAATCCGAAATACCCGCAAATATTTTTTCACCCAATCTTGATGATAATTGGTGGTAATGATGAGTACACAAATCCCACTTGGCTCACCAAATTTTGTTCTTCTAGGTTGAAGCGTTCGTCTACAGTAGCAGTTTTTATACTTAGGTTTCACTCTGTTCTCTCCTATATAGATAGATGAATTTGGAACTCTAAATACAACATGGTTTGTAGTAGCTCTTTGAAACTTGACAAAATAAAGGAGTTCTCAGTTTTGTCTCTATGGTTTGTTTCCTCTTCAAGTAGCCCTAGGCACAGACTGTGGAAAAGCACTTTCATTGAAAGGGGTTGCCAAGCTTCTAAGAAATTACGAGTTTCCGAAATACCAGCAAATATTTTTTCACCCAATCTTGATGATACATGGTGGTAATGATCAGTACACAAATCCCACTTGGCTCACCAAATTTTGTTCTTCTAGGTTGAAGCGTTCGTCTACAGTAGCAGTTTGTATAATTAGGTTTCCCTCTGTTCTCTCCTGTATAGATAGATGAATTTGGAACTCTAAATAAAACATGGTTTTTAGTAGCTCTTTGAAAATTGACAAAATAAAGGAGTTCTCAGTTTTGTCTCTACGGATTGTTTCCTCTTCAAGTAGCCCTAGGCACACACAGTGGAAAAGCAGTTTCATTGAGAGGGGTTGCCAATCTTCTAAGAAATAACGAGTTTCCGAAATACCAGCAAATATTTTTTCACCCAATCTTGATGATACATGGTCGTAATGATCAGTACACAAATCCCACTTGGCTCACCAAATTTTGTTCTTCTAGTTTGAAGCGTTCGTCTACAGTAGCGGTTTTTATATTTAGGTATCCCTCTGTTCTCTCCTATATACATAGATGAATTTGGAACTCTAAATCCAAGTGGATTGTAGTAGCTCTTTGAAACTTGACAAAATAAAGGTGTTCTCAGTTTTGTCTCTATGGTTTGTTTCCTCTTCAAGTAGCCCTAGGCACAGACTGTGGAAAAGCACTTTCATTGAGAGGGGTTGCCAAGCTTCTAAGAGATAACGAGTTTCCGAAATACCAGCAAATATTTTTTCAGCCAATCTTGATGATACCTGTTGCTGATGATCAGTACACAAATCCCACTTGGCTCACCAAATTCTGTTCTTCTATTTTGAAGCGTTCGTCTACAGTAGCAGTTTATATATTTAGGTTTCCCTCTGTTCTCTCCTATAGATAGATGAATTTGGAACTCTAAATCCAACATGGTTTGTAGTAGCTCTTTGAAACTTGACAAAATAAAGGAGTTCTCAGTTTTGTCTCTATGGTTTGTTTCCTCTTCAAGTAGCCCTAGGCACAGACTGTGGAAAAGCACTTTCATTGAGAGGGGTTGCCAAGCTTCTAAGAAATTACTAGTTTCCGAAATACCAGCAAATATTTTTTCACCCAATCTTGATGATACATGGTGGTAATGATCAGTACAAAAATACCACTTGGCTCACCAAATTTTGTTCTTCTAGGTTGAAGCGTTCGTCTACAGTAGCAGTTTTTATATTTAGGTTTCCCTCTGTTCTCTCCTGTATAGATAGATGAATTTGGAACTCTAAATCCAACATGGTTTGTAGTAGCTCTTTGAAAATTGACAAAATAAAGGAGTTCTCAGTTTTGACTCTATGGATTGTTTCCTCTTCAAGTAGCCCTAGGCACAGACTGTGGAAAAGCACTTTCATTGAGAGGGGTTGCCAAGCTTCTAAGAAATTACGAGTTTCCGAAATACCAGCAAATATTTTTTCACCCAATCTTGATGATACTTGGTGGTAATGATCAGTACACAAATCCCACTTTGCTCACCAAATTTTGTTTTTCTAGGTTGAAGCGTTCGTCTACAGTAGCAGTTTTTATATTTAGGTTTCCCTCTGTTCTCTCCTATATAGATAGATGAATTTGGAACTCTAAATCCAACATGGTTTGTAGTAGCTCTTTGAAACTTGACAAAATAAAGGAGTTCTCAGTTTTGTCTCTATGGTTTGTTTCCTCTTCAAGTAGGCCTAGGCACAGACTGTGGAAAGCACTTTAATTGTGAGGGGTTGCCAAGCTTCTAAGAAATAACGAGTTTCCGACATACCAGCAAATATTTTTTCACCCAATCTTGATGATACTTGGTGGTAATGATCAGTACACAAATCCCACTTGGCTCACCAAATTTTGTTCTTCTAGGTTGAAGCGTTCGTCTACAGTAGCAGTTTTTATATTTAGGTTTCCCTCTGTTCTCTCCTATATACATAGATGAATTTGGAACTCTAAATCCAACATGGTTGGTAGTAGCTCTTTGAAACTTGACAAAATAAAGGAGTTCTCAGTTTTGTCTCTATGGTTTGTTTCCTCTTCAAGTAGCCCTAGGCACAGACTGTGGAAAAGCACTTTCATTGAGAGGGGTTGCCAAGCTTCTAAGAAATTACGAGTTTCCGAAATACCAGCAAATATTTTTTCAGCCAATCTTGATGATACCTGTTGCTGATGATCAGTACACAAATCCCACTTGGCTCACCAAATTTTGTTCTTCTAGGTTGAAGCGTTCGTCTACAGTAGCAGTTTTTATATTTAGGTTTCCCTCTGTTCTCTCCTATATAAATAGATGAATTTGGAACTCTAAATCCAACATGGTTTGTAGTAGCTCTTTGAAACTTGAAAAAATAAAGGAGTTCTCAGTTTTGTCTCTAAGGTTTGTTTCCTTTTCAAGTAGCCCTAGGCACAGACTGTGGAAAAGCACTTTCATTGAGAGGGGTTGCCAAGCTTCTAAGAAATAAAGAATCCGAAATACCCGCAAATATTTTTTCACCCAATCTTGATGATAATTGGTGGTAATGATGAGTACACAAATCCCACTTGGCTCACCAAATTTTGTT
This sequence comes from Callospermophilus lateralis, assembly GCF_048772815.1. NCBI lineage: Eukaryota > Metazoa > Chordata > Mammalia > Rodentia > Sciuridae > Callospermophilus > Callospermophilus lateralis. The sequence continues at coordinate 147,162 of NW_027513625.1, forward strand.
CTTCTAGGTTGAAGCGTTCGTCTACAGTAGCAGTTTTTATATTTAGTTTTCACTCTGTTCTCTCCTATATAGATAGATGAATTTGGAACTCTAAATACAACATGGTTTGTAGTAGCTCTTTGAAACCTGACAAAATAAAGGAGTTCTCAGTTTTGTCTCTATGGTTTGTTTCCTCTTCAAGTAGCCCTAGGCATAGACTGTGGAAAAGAACTTTCATTGAGAGGGGTTGCCAAGCTTCTAAGAAATAACGAGTTTCCGAAATACCAGCAAATATTTTTTGAGCCAATCTTGATGATACCTGTTGTTGATGATCAGTACAGAAATCCCACTTGTCTCACCAAATTCTGTTCTTCTAGGTTCAAGCGTTCGTCTACAGTAGCAGTTTTTATATTTAGGTTTCCCTCTGTTCTCTCCTATATAGATAGATGAATTTGGAACTCTAAATCCAACATGGTTTGTAGTAGCTCTTTGAAACTTGACAAAATAAAGGAGTTCTCAGTTTTGTCTCTATGGTTTGTTTCCTCTTCAAGTAGCCCTAGGCACAGACTGTGGAAAAGCACTTTCATTGAGAGGGGTTGCCAAGCTTCTAAGAAATTACGAGTTTCCGAAATACCAGCAAATATTTTTTCACCCAAACTTGATGATACCTGTTGCTGATGATCAGTACACAAATCCCACTTGGCTCACCAAATTTTGTTCTTCTAGGTTGAAGCGTTCGTCTACAGTAGCAGTTTTTATATTTAGGTTTCCCTCTGTTCTCTCCTGTATAGATAGATGAATTTGGAACTCTAAATCCAACTTGGTTTTTAGTAGCTCTTTGAAAATTGACAAAATAAAGGAGTTCTCAGTTTTGACTCTACGGATTGTTTCCTCTTCAAGTAGCCCTAGGCACACACAGTGGAAAAGCAGTTTCATTGAGAGGGGTTGCAAAGCTTCTAATAAATAACGAGTTTCCGAAATACCAGCAAATATTTTTTCACCCAATCTTGATGATACTAGGTGGTAATGATCAGTAAACAAATCCAACTTGGCTCACCAAATTTTGTTCTTCTAGGTTGAAGCGTTCGTCTACAGTAGCGGTTTTTATATTTAGGTATCCCTCTGTTCTCTCCTATATACATAGATGAATTTGGAACTCTAAATCCAACATGGATTGTAGTAGCTCTTTGAAACTTGACAAAATAAAGGAGGTCTCAGTTTTGTTTCTATGGTTTGTTTCCTCTTCAAGTAGCCCTAGGCACAGACTGTGGAAAAGCACTTTCATTGAGAGGGGTTGCCAAGCTTCTAAGAAATTACGAGTTTCCGAAATACCAGCAAATATTTTTTCACCCAATCTTGATGATACTTGGTGATAATGATCAGTACACAAATCCCACTTTGCTCACCAAATTTTGTTCTTCTAGGTTGAAGCATTCGTCTACAGTAGCAGTTTTTATATATAGGTTTCATTCTGTTCTCTCCTATTTAGATAGATGAATTTGGAACTCTAAATCCAACATGGTTTTTAGTAGCTCTTTGAAACTTGACAAAATAAAGGAGTTCTCAGTTTTGTCTCTATGGTTTGTTTCCTCTTCAAGTTGCCCTAGGCACAGACTGTGGAAAAGCACTTCCATTGAGAGGGGTTGCCAAGCTTCTAAGAAATAACGAGTTTCCGAAATACCAGCAAATATTTTTTCAGCCAATCTTGATGATACCTGTTGCTGATGATCAGTACACAAATCCCACTTGGCTCACCAAATTCTGTTCTTCTAGGTTGAAGCGTTCGTCTACAGTAGCAGTTTTTATATTTAGGTTTCCCTCTGTTCTCTCCTATAGATAGATGAATTTGGAACTCTAAATCCAACATGGTTTGTAGTAGCTCTTTGAAACTTGACAAAATAAAGGAGTTCTCAGTTTTGTCTCTATGGTTTGTTTCCTCTTCAAGTAGCCCTAGGCACAGACTGTGGAAAAGCACTTTCATTGAAAGGGGTTGCCAAGCTTCTAAGAAATTACGAGTTTCCAAAATACCAGCAAATATTTTTTCACCCAATCTTGATGATACATGGTGGTAATGATCAGTACACAAATCCCACTTGGCTCACCAAATTTTGTTCTTCTAGGTTGAAGCGTTCGTCTACAGTAGCAGTTTTTATATTTAGGTTTCCCTCTGTTCTCTCCTGTATAGATAGATGAATTTGGAACTCTAAATCCAACATGGTTTGTAGTAGCTCTTTGAAAATTGACAAAATAAAGGAGTTCTCAGTTTTGTCTCTATGGATTGTTTCCTCTTCAAGTGGCCCTAGGCACACACAGTGGAAAAGCACTTTAATTGAGAGGGGTTGCCAAGCTTCTAAGAAATAACGAGTTTCCGAAATACCAGCAAATATTTTTTCACCCAATCTTGATGATACTTGGTGGTAATGATCAGTACACAAATCCCACTTGGCTCACCAAATTTTGTTCTTCTAGGTTGAAGCGTTCGTCTACAGTAGCAGTTTTTATATTTAGGTTTCCCTCTGTTCTCTCCTATATACATAGATGAATTTGGAACTCTAAATCCAACATGGTTGGTAGTAGCTCTTTGAAACTTGACAATATAAAGGAGTTCTCAGTTTTGTCTCTATGGTTTGTTTCCTCTTCAAGTAGCCCTAGGCACAGACTGTGGAAAAGCACTTTCATTGAGAGGGGTCGCCAAGCTTCTAAGAAATTACGAGTTTCCGAAATAGCAGCAAATATTTTTTCACCCAATCTTGATGATACTAGGTGGTAATGATCAGTAAACAAATCCAACTTTGCTCACCAAATTTTGTTCTGCCTGGTTGAAGCATTCGTCTACAGTAGCAGTTTTTATAAATAGGTTTAATTCTGTTCTCTCCTATTTAGATAGATGAATTTGGAACTCTAAATCCAACATGGTTTTTTTAGCTCTTTGAAACTTGACAAAATAAAGGAGTTCTCAGTTTTGTCTCTATGGTTTGTTTCCTCTTCAAGTAGCCCTAGGCACAGACTGTGGAAAAGCACTTTCATTGAGAGGGGTTGCCAAGCGTCTAAGAAATAACGAGTTTCTGAAATACCAGCAAATATTTTTTCAGCCAATCTTGATGATACCTGTTGCTGATGATCAGTACACAAATCCCACTTGGCTCACCAAATTCTGTTCTTCTAGGTTGAAGCGTTCGTCTACAGTAGCGTTTTTTATATTTAGGTATCCCTCTGTTCTCTCCTATATACATAGATGAATTTGGAACTCTAAATCCAACATGGTTTGTAGTAGCTCTTTGAAACTTGACAAAATAAAGGAGTTCTCAGTTTTGTCTCTATGGTTTGTTTCCTCTTCAAGTAGCCCTAGGCACAGACTGTGGAAAAGCACTTTCATTGAGAGGGGTTGCCAAGCTTCTAAGAAATTACGAGTTTCCGAAATACCAGCAAATATTTTTTCACCCAATCTTGATGATACCTGTTGCTGATGATCAGTACACAAATCCCACTTGGCTCACCAAATTTTGTTCTTCTAGGTTGAAGCGTTCGTCTACAGTAGCAGTTTTTATATTTAGGTTTCCCTCTGTTCTCTCCTGTATAGATAGATGAATTTGGAACTCTAAATCCAACATGGTTTTTAGTAGCTCTTTGAAAATTGACAAAATAAAGGAGTTCTCAGTTTTGTCTCTATGGATTGTTTCCTCTTCAAGTGGCCCTAGGCACACACAGTGGAAAAGCACTTTAATTGAGAGGGGTTGCCAAGCTTCTAAGAAATAACGAGTTTCCGAAATACCAGCAAATATTTTTTCACCCAAACTTGATGATATTTGGTCGTAATGATCAGTACACAAATCCCACTTGGCTCACCAAATTTTGTTCTTCTAGGTTGAAGCGTTCGTCTACAGTAGCGGTTTTTATATTTAGGTATCCCTCTGTTCTCTCCTATATACATAGATGAATTTGGAACTCTAAATCCAACATGGATTGTAGTAGCTCTTTGAATCTTGACAAAATAAAGGAGGTCTCAGTTTTGTCTCTATGGTTTGTTTCCTCTTCAAGTAGCCCTAGGCACAGACTGTGGAAAAGCACTTTCATTGAGAGGGGTTGCCAAGCTTCTAAGAAATTACGAGTTTCCGAAATACCAGCAAATATTTTTTCACCCAATCTTGATGATACTTGGTGGTAATGATCAGTACACAAATCCCACTTTGCTCACCAAATTTTGTTCTTCTAGGTTGAAGCATTCGTCTACAGTAGCAGTTTTTATATATAGGTTTCATTCTGTTCTCTCCTATTTAGATAGATGAATTTGGAACTCTAAATCCAACATGGTTTTTAGTAGCTCTTTGAAACTTGACAAAATAAAGGAGTTCTCAGTTTTGTCTCTATGGTTTGTTTCCTCTTCACGTTGCCCTAGGCACAGACTGTGGAAAAGCACTTGCATTGAGAGGGGTTGCCAAGCTTCTAAGAAATAACGAGTTTCCGAAATACCAGCAAATATTTTTTCAGCCAATCTTGATGATACCTGTTGCTGATGATCAGTACACAAATCCCACTTGGCTCACCAAATTCTGTTCTTCTAGGTTGAAGCGTTCGTCTACAGTAGCAGTTTTTATATTTAGGTTTCCCTCTGTTCTCTCCTATAGATAGATGAATTTGGAACTCTAAATCCAACATGGTTTGTAGTAGCTCTTTGAAACTTGGCAAAATAAAGGAGTTCTCAGTTTTGTCTCTATGGTTTGTTTCCTCTTCAAGTAGCCCTAGGCACAGACTGTGGAAAAGCACTTTAATTGAAAGGGTTTGCCAAGCTTCTAAGAAATTACGAGTTTCCAAAATACCAGCAAATATTTTTCCACCCAATCTTGATAATACATGGTGGTAATGATCAGTACACAAATCCCACTTGGCTCACCAAATTTTGTTCTTCTAGGTTGAAGCGTTCGTCTACAGTAGCAGTTTTTATATTTAGGTTTCCCTCTGTTCTCTCCTGTATAGATAGATGAATTTGGAACTCTAAATCCAACATGGTTTGTAGTAGCTCTTTGAAAATTGACAAAATAAAGGAGTTCTCAGTTTTGTCTCTATGGTTTGTTTCCTCTTCAAGTAGCCCTAGGCACAGACTGTGGAAAAGCACTTTCATTGAGAGGGGTTGCCAAGCGTCTAAGAAATAACGAGTTTCTGAAATACCAGCAAATATTTTTTCAGCCAATCTTGATGATACCTGTTGCTGATGATCAGTACACAAATCCCACTTGGCTCACCAAATTCTGTTCTTCTAGGTTGAAGCGTTCGTCTACAGTAGCGGTTTTTATATTTAGGTATCCCTCTGTTCTCTCCTATATACATAGATGAATTTGGAACTCTAAATCCAACATGGTTTGTAGTAGCTCTTTGAAACTTGACAAAATAAAGGAGTTCTCAGTTTTGTCTCTATGGTTTGTTTCCTCTTCAAGTAGCCCTAGGCACAGACTGTGGAAAAGCACTTTCATTGAGAGGGGTTGCCAAGCTTCTAAGAAATTACGAGTTTCCGAAATACCAGCAAATATTTTTTCACCCAATCTTGATGATACCTGTTGCTGATGATCAGTACACAAATCCCACTTGGCTCACCAAATTTTGTTCTTCTAGGTTGAAGCGTTCGTCTACAGTAGCAGTTTTTATATTTAGGTTTCCCTCTGTTCTCTCCTGTATAGATAGATGAATTTGGAACTCTAAATCCAACATGGTTTTTAGTAGCTCTTTGAAAATTGACAAAATAAAGGAGTTCTCAGTTTTGTCTCTATGGATTGTTTCCTCTTCAAGTGGCCCTAGGCACACACAGTGGAAAAGCACTTTAATTGAGAGGGGTTGCCAAGCTTCTAAGAAATAACGAGTTTCCGAAATACCAGCAAATATTTTTTCACCCAAACTTGATGATATTTGGTCGTAATGATCAGTACACAAATCCCACTTGGCTCACCAAATTTTGTTCTTCTAGGTTGAAGCGTTCGTCTACAGTAGCGGTTTTTATATTTAGGTATCCCTCTGTTCTCTCCTATATACATAGATGAATTTGGAACTCTAAATCCAACATGGATTGTAGTAGCTCTTTGAATCTTGACAAAATAAAGGAGGTCTCAGTTTTGTCTCTATGGTTTGTTTCCTCTTCAAGTAGCCCTAGGCACAGACTGTGGAAAAGCACTTTCATTGAGAGGGGTTGCCAAGCTTCTAAGAAATTACGAGTTTCCGAAATACCAGCAAATATTTTTTCACCCAATCTTGATGATACTTGGTGGTAATGATCAGTACACAAATCCCACTTTGCTCACCAAATTTTGTTCTTCTAGGTTGAAGCATTCGTCTAGAGTAGCAGTTTTTATATATAGGTTTCATTCTGTTCTCTCCTATTTAGATAGATGAATTTGGAACTCTAAATCCAACATGGTTTTTAGTAGCTCTTTGAAACTTGACAAAATAAAGGAGTTCTCAGTTTTGTCTCTATGGTTTGTTTCCTCTTCACATTGCCCTAGGCACAGACTGTGGAAAAGCACTTGCATTGAGAGGGGTTGCCAAGCTTCTAAGAAATAACGAGTTTCCGAAATACCAGCAAATATTTTTTCAGCCAATCTTGATGATACCTGTTGCTGATGATCAGTACACAAATCCCACTTGGCTCACCAAATTCTGTTCTTCTAGGTTGAAGCGTTCGTCTACAGTAGCAGTTTTTATATTTAGGTTTCCCTCTGTTCTCTCCTATAGATAGATGAATTTGGAACTCTAAATCCAACATGGTTTGTAGTAGCTCTTTGAAACTTGACAAAATAAAGGAGTTCTCAGTTTTGTCTCTATGGTTTGTTTCCTCTTCAAGTAGCCCTAGGCACAGACTGTGGAAAAGCACTTTAATTGAAAGGGTTTGCCAAGCTTCTAAGAAATTACGAGTTTCCAAAATACCAGCAAATATTTTTTCACCCAATCTTGATAATACATGGTGGTAATGATCACTACACAAATCCCACTTGGCTCACCAAATTTTGTTCTTCTAGGTTGAAGCGTTCGTCTACAGTAGCAGTTTTTATATTTAGGTTTCCCTCTGTTCTCTCCTATATAGATAGATGAATTTGGAACTCTAAATCCAACATGGTTTGTAGTAGCTCTTTGAAACTTGAAAAAATAAAGGAGTTCTCAGTTTTGTCTCTAAGGTTTGTTTCCTTTTCAAGTAGCCCTAGGCACAGACTGTGGAAAAGCACTTTCATTGAGAGGGGTTGCCAAGCTTCTAAGAAATAAAGAATCCGAAATACCCGCAAATATTTTTTCACCCAATCTTGATGATAATTGGTGGTAATGATGAGTACACAAATCCCACTTGGCTCACCAAATTTTGTTCTTCTAGGTTGAAGCGTTCGTCTACAGTAGCAGTTTTTATATTTAGTTTTCACTCTGTTCTCTCCTATATAGATAGATGAATTTGGAACTCTAAATACAACATGGTTTGTAGTAGCTCTTTGAAACCTGACAAAATAAAGGAGTTCTCAGTTTTGTCTCTATGGTTTGTTTCCTCTTCAAGTAGCCCTAGGCATAGACTGTGGAAAAGAACTTTCATTGAGAGGGGTTGCCAAGCTTCTAAGAAATAACGAGTTTCCGAAATACCAGCAAATATTTTTTGAGCCAATCTTGATGATACCTGTTGTTGATGATCAGTACAGAAATCCCACTTGTCTCACCAAATTCTGTTCTTCTAGGTTCAAGCGTTCGTCTACAGTAGCAGTTTTTATATTTAGGTTTCCCTCTGTTCTCTCCTATATAGATAGATGAATTTGGAACTCTAAATCCAACATGGTTTGTAGTAGCTCTTTGAAACTTGACAAAATAAAGGAGTTCTCAGTTTTGTCTCTATGGTTTGTTTCCTCTTCAAGTAGCCCTAGGCACAGACTGTGGAAAAGCACTTTCATTGAGAGGGGTTGCCAAGCTTCTAAGAAATTACGAGTTTCCGAAATACCAGCAAATATTTTTTCACCCAAACTTGATGATACCTGTTGCTGATGATCAGTACACAAATCCCACTTGGGTCACCAAATTTTGTTCTTCTAGGTTGAAGCGTTCGTCTACAGTAGCAGTTTTTATATTTAGGTTTCCCTCTGTTCTCTCCTGTATAGATAGATGAATTTGGAACTCTAAATCCAAATTGGTTTTTAGTAGCTCTTTGAAAATTGACAAAATAAAGGAGTTCTCAGTTTTGACTCTACGGATTGTTTCCTCTTCAAGTAGCCCTAGGCACACACAGTGGAAAAGCAGTTTCATTGAGAGGGGTTGCAAAGCTTCTAATAAATAACGAGTTTCCGAAATACCAGCAAATATTTTTTCACCCAAACTTGATGATATTTGGTCGTAATGATCAGTACCAAATCCCACTTGGCTCACCAAATTTTGTTCTTCTAGGTTGAAGCGTTCGTCTACAGTAGCGGTTTTTATATTTAGGTATCCCTCTGTTCTCTCCTATATACATAGATGAATTTGGAACTCTAAATCCAACATGGATTGTAGTAGCTCTTTGAAACTTGACAAAATAAAGGAGGTCTCAGTGTTGTTTCTATGGTTTGTTTCCTCTTCAAGTAGCCCTAGGCACAGACTGTGGAAAAGCACTTTCATTGAGAGGGGTTGCCAAGCTTCTAAGAAATTACGAGTTTCCGAAATACCAGCAAATATTTTTTCACCCAATCTTGATGATACTTGGTGATAATGATCAGTACACAAATCCCACTTTGCTCACCAAATTTTGTTCTTCTAGTTTGAAGCATTCGTCTACAGTAGCAGTTTTTATATATAGGTTTCATTCTGTTCTCTCCTATTTAGATAGATGAATTTGGAACTCTAAATCCAACATGGTTTTTAGTAGCTCTTTGAAACTTGACAAAATAAAGGAGTTCTCAGTTTTGTCTCTATGGTTTGTTTCCTCTTCAAGTAGCCCTAGGCACAGACTGTGGAAAAGCACTTCCATTGAGAGGGGTTGCCAAGCTTCTAAGAAATAACGAGTTTCCGAAATACCAGCAAATATTTTTTCAGCCAATCTTGATGATACCTGTTGCTGATGATCAGTACACAAATCCCACTTGGCTCACCAAATTCTGTTCTTCTAGGTTGAAGCGTTCGTCTACAGTAGCAGTTTTTATATTTAGGTTTCCCTCTGTTCTCTCCTATAGATAGATGAATTTGGAACTCTAAATCCAACATGGTTTGTAGTAGCTCTTTGAAACTTGACAAAATAAAGGAGTTCTCAGTTTTGTCTCTATGGTTTGTTTCCTATTCAAGTAGCCCTAGGCACAGACTGTGGAAAAGCACTTTCATTGAAAGGGGTTGCCAAGCTTCTAAGAAATTACGAGTTTCCAAAATACCAGCAAATATTTTTTCACCCAATCTTGATGATACATGGTGGTAATGATCAGTACACAAATCCCACTTGGCTCACCAAATTTTGTTCTTCTAGGTTGAAGCGTTCGTCTACAGTAGCAGTTTTTATATTTAGGTTTCCCTCTGTTCTCTCCTGTATAGATAGATGAATTTGGAACTCTAAATCCAACATGGTTTGTAGTAGCTCTTTGAAAATTGACAAAATAAAGGAGTTCTCAGTTTTGTCTCTATGGATTGTTTCCTCTTCAAGTGGCCCTAGGCACACACAGTGGAAAAGCACTTTAATTGAGAGGGGTTGCCAAGCTTCTAAGAAATAACGAGTTTCCGAAATACCAGCAAATATTTTTTCACCCAATCTTGATGATACTTGGTGGTAATGATCAGTACACAAATCCCACTTGGCTCACCAAATTTTGTTCTTCTAGGTTGAAGCGTTCGTCTACAGTAGCAGTTTTTATATTTAGGTTTCCCTCTGTTCTCTCCTATATACATAGATGAATTTGGAACTCTAAATCCAACATGGTTGGTAGTAGCTCTTTGAAACTTGACAATATAAAGGAGTTCTCAGTTTTGTCTCTATGGTTTGTTTCCTCTTCAAGTAGCCCTAGGCACAGACTGTGGAAAAGCACTTTCATTGAGAGGGGTCGCCAAGCTTCTAAGAAATTACGAGTTTCCGAAATAGCAGCAAATATTTTTTCACCCAATCTTGATGATACTAGGTGGTAATGATCAGTAAACAAATCCAACTTTGCTCACCAAATTTTGTTCTGCCTGGTTGAAGCATTCGTCTACAGTAGCAGTTTTTATAAATAGGTTTAATTCTGTTCTCTCCTATTTAGATAGATGAATTTGGAACTCTAAATCCAACATGGTTTTTTTAGCTCTTTGAAACTTGACAAAATAAAGGAGTTCTCAGTTTTGTCTCTATGGTTTGTTTCCTCTTCAAGTAGCCCTAGGCACAGACTGTGGAAAAGCACTTTCATTGAGAGGGGTTGCCAAGCGTCTAAGAAATAACGAGTTTCTGAAATACCAGCAAATATTTTTTCAGCCAATCTTGATGATACCTGTTGCTGATGATCAGTACACAAATCCCACTTGGCTCACCAAATTCTGTTCTTCTAGGTTGAAGCGTTCGTCTACAGTAGCGGTTTTTATATTTAGGTATCCCTCTGTTCTCTCCTATATACATAGATGAATTTGGAACTCTAAATCCAACATGGTTTGTAGTAGCTCTTTGAAACTTGACAAAATAAAGGAGTTCTCAGTTTTGTCTCTATGGATTGTTTCCTCTTCAAGTGGCCCTAGGCACACACAGTGGAAAAGCACTTTAATTGAAAGGGTTTGCCAAGCTTCTAAGAAATTACGAGTTTCCAAAATACCAGCAAATATTTTTTCACCCAATCTTGATAATACATGGTGGTAATGATCAGTACACAAATCCCACTTGGCTCACCAAATTTTGTTCTTCTAGGTTGAAGCGTTCGTCTACAGTAGCAGTTTTTATATTTAGGTTTCCCTCTGTTCTCTCCTGTATAGATAGATGAATTTGGAACTCTAAATCCAACATGGTTTGTAGTAGCTCTTTGAAACTTGACAAAATAAAGGAGTTCTCAGTTTTGTCTCTATGGTTTGTTTCCTCTTCAAGTAGCCCTAGGCACAGACTGTGGAAAAGCACTATCATTGAGAGGGGTTGCCAAGCTTCTAAGAAATTACGAGTTTCCGAAATACCAGCAAATATTTTTTCACCCAAACTTGATGATACCTGTTGCTGATGATCAGTACACAAATCCCACTTGGCTCACCAAATTTTGTTCTTCTAGGTTGAAGCGTTCGTCTACAGTAGCAGTTTTTATATTTAGGTTTCCCTCTGTTCTCTCCTGTATAGATAGATGAATTTGGAACTCTAAATCCAACTTGGTTTTTAGTAGCTCTTTGAAAATTGACAAAATAAAGGAGTTCTCAGTTTTGACTCTACGGATTGTTTCCTCTTCAAGTAGCCCTAGGCACACACAGTGGAAAAGCAGTTTCATTGAGAGGGGTTGCAAAGCTTCTAATAAATAACGAGTTTCCGAAATACCAGCAAATATTTTTTCACCCAAACTTGATGATATTTGGTCGTAATGATCAGTACACAAATCCCACTTGGCTCACCAAATTTTGTTCTTCTAGGTTGAAGCGTTCGTCTACAGTAGCGGTTTTTATATTTAGGTATCCCTCTGTTCTCTCCTATATACATAGATGAATTTGGAACTCTAAATCCAACATGGATTGTAGTAGCTCTTTGAAACTTGACAAAATAAAGGAGGTCTCAGTTTTGTTTCTATGGTTTGTTTCCTCTTCAAGTAGCCCTAGGCACAGACTGTGGAAAAGCACTTTCATTGAGAGGGGTTGCCAAGCTTCTAAGAAATTACGAGTTTCCGAAATACCAGCAAATATTTTTTCACCCAATCTTGATGATACTTGGTGATAATGATCAGTACACAAATCCCACTTTGCTCACCAAATTTTGTTCTTCTAGGTTGAAGCATTCGTCTACAGTAGCAGTTTTTATATATAGGTTTCATTCTGTTCTCTCCTATTTAGATAGATGAATTTGGAACTCTAAATCCAACATGGTTTTTAGTAGGTCTTTGAAACTTGACAAAATAAAGAAGTTCTCAGTTTTGTCTCTATGGATTGTTTCCTCTTCAAGTGGCCCTAGGCACACACAGTGGAAAAGCACTTTAATTGAGAGGGGTTGCCAAGCTTCTAAGAAATAACGAGTTTCCGAAATACCAGCAAAAATTTTTTCACCCAATCTTGATGATACTAGGTGGTAATGATCAGTAAACAAATCCAACTTTGCTCACCAAATTTTGTTCTGCCTGGTTGAAGCATTCGTCTACAGTAGCAGTTTTTATAAATAGGTTTAATTCTGTTCTCTCCTATTTAGATAGATGAATTTGGAACTCTAAATCCAACATGGTTTTTTTTAGCTCTTTGAAACTTGACAAAATAAAGGAGTTCTCAGTTTTGTCTCTATGGTTTGTTTCCTCTTCAAGTAGCCCTAGGCACAGACTGTGGAAAAGCACTTTCATTGAGAGGGGTTGCCAAGCGTCTAAGAAATAACGAGTTTCTGAAATACCAGCAAATATTTTTTCAGCCAATCTTGATGATACCTGTTGCTGATGATCAGTACACAAATCCCACTTGGCTCACCAAATTCTGTTCTTCTAGGTTGAAGCGTTCGTCTACAGTAGCGGTTTTTATATTTAGGTATCCCTCTGTTCTCTCCTATATACATAGATGAATTTGGAACTCTAAATCCAACATGGTTTGTAGTAGCTCTTTGAAACTTGACAAAATAAAGGAGTTCTCAGTTTTGTCTCTATGGATTGTTTCCTCTTCAAGTGGCCCTAGGCACACACAGTGGAAAAGCACTTTAATTGAAAGGGTTTGCCAAGCTTCTAAGAAATTACGAGTTTCTCAAAATACCAGCAAATATTTTTTCACCCAATCTTGATAATACATGGTGGTAATGATCAGTACACAAATCCCACTTGGCTCACCAAATTTTGTTCTTCTAGGTTGAAGCGTTCGTCTACAGTAGCAGTTTTTATATTTAGGTTTCCCTCTGTTCTCTCCTGTATAGATAGATGAATTTGGAACTCTAAATCCAACATGGTTTGTAGTAGCTCTTTGAAACTTGACAAAATAAAGGAGTTCTCAGTTTTGTCTCTATGGTTTGTTTCCTCTTCAAGTAGCCCTAGGCACAGACTGTGGAAAAGCACTTTCATTGAGAGGGGTTGCCAAGCTTCTAAGAAATTACGAGTTTCCGAAATACCAGCAAATATTTTTTCACCCAATCTTGATGATACTTGGTGATAATGATCAGTACACAAATCCCACTTTGCTCACCAAATTTTGTTCTTCTAGGTTGAAGCATTCGTCTACAGTAGCAGTTTTTATATATAGGTTTCATTCTGTTCTCTCCTATTTAGATAGATGAATTTGGAACTCTAAATCCAACATGGTTTTTAGTAGGTCTTTGAAACTTGACAAAATAAAGGAGTTCTCAGTTTTGTCTCTATGGTTTGTTTCCTCTTCAAGTTGCCCTAGGCACAGACTGTGGAAAAGCACTTCCATTGAGAGGGGTTGCCAAGCTTCTAAGAAATAACGAGTTTCCGAAATACCAGCAAATATTTTTTCAGCCAATCTTGATGATACCTGTTGCTGATGATCAGTACACAAATCCCACTTGGCTCACCAAATTCTGTTCTTCTAGGTTGAAGCGTTCGTCTACAGTAGCAGTTTTTATATTTAGGTTTCCCTCTGTTCTCTCCTAAGATAGATGAATTTGGAACTCTAAATCCAACATGGTTTGTAGTAGCTCTTTGAAACTTGACAAAATAAAGGAGTTCTCAGTTTTGTCTCTATGGTTTGTTTCCTCTTCAAGTAGCCCTAGGCACAGACTGTGGAAAAGCACTTTCATTGAAAGGGGTTGCCAAGCTTCTAAGAAATTACGAGTTTCCAAAATACCAGCAAATATTTTTTCACCCAATCTTGATGATACATGGTGGTAATGATCAGTACACAAATCCCACTTGGCTCACCAAATTTTGTTCTTCTAGGTTGAAGCGTTCGTCTACAGTAGCAGTTTTTTATATTTAGGTTTCCCTCTGTTCTCTCCTGTATAGATAGATGAATTTGGAACTCTAAATCCAACATGGTTTGTAGTAGCTCTTTGAAAATTGACAAAATAAAGAAGTTCTCAGTTTTGTCTCTATGGATTGTTTCCTCTTCAAGTGGCCCTAGGCACACACAGTGGGAAAAGCACTTTAATTGAGAGGGGTTGCCAAGCTTCTAAGAAATAACGAGTTTCCGAAATACCAGCAAATATTTTTTCACCCAATCTTGATGATACTTGGTGGTAATGATCAGTACACAAATCCCACTTGGCTCACCAAATTTTGTTCTTCTAGGTTGAAGCGTTCGTCTACAGTAGCAGTTTTTATATTTAGGTTTCCCTCTGTTCTCTCCTATATACATAGATGAATTTGGAACTCTAAATCCAACATGGTTGGTAGTAGCTCTTTGAAACTTGACAATATAAAGGAGTTCTCAGTTTTGTCTCTATGGTTTGTTTCCTCTTCAAGTAGCCCTAGGCACAGACTGTGGAAAAGCACTTTCATTGAGAGGGGTCGCCAAGCTTCTAAGAAATTACGAGTTTCCGAAATAGCAGCAAATATTTTTTCACCCAATCTTGATGATACTAGGTGGTAATGATCAGTAAACAAATCCAACTTTGCTCACCAAATTTTGTTCTGCCTGGTTGAAGCATTCGTCTACAGTAGCAGTTTTTATAAATAGGTTTAATTCTGTTCTCTCCTATTTAGATAGATGAATTTGGAACTCTAAATCCAACATGGTTTTTTTAGCTCTTTGAAACTTGACAAAATAAAGGAGTTCTCAGTTTTGTCTCTATGGTTTGTTTCCTCTTCAAGTAGCCCTAGGCACAGACTGTGGAAAAGCACTTTCATTGAGAGGGGTTGCCAAGCTTCTAAGAAATTACGAGTTTCCGAAATACCAGCAAATATTTTTTCACCCAATCTTGATGATACCTGTTGCTGATGATCAGTACACAAATCCCACTTGGCTCACCAAATTTTGTTCTTCTAGGTTGAAGCGTTCGTCTACAGTAGCAGTTTTTATATTTAGGTTTCCCTCTGTTCTCTCCTGTATAGATAGATGAATTTGGAACTCTAAATCCAACATGGTTTTTAGTAGCTCTTTGAAAATTGACAAAATAAAGGAGTTCTCAGTTTTGTCTCTATGGATTGTTTCCTCTTCAAGTGGCCCTAGGCACACACAGTGGAAAAGCACTTTAATTGAGAGGGGTT